>NW_010392406.1:15232-19666 GCF_000710305.1 Buceros rhinoceros silvestris | reverse complement strand
CAGCAGGAAGCCTAGGGGTGGTTTGCCAGGGGTTGAACATGGTGGTGTTAGGCTGCCTACAAGGGCTAAGCCACTGATGCTTTCTCCTGACTTGAGGAGTCCAGATGTCAGAGGGTAGAGTGAAAGTAGCCGTGGTCCTGTCTGCAGCCATCAGAAGAACAACAAAGCTTGGATTAAAACCTTCACATCAAATCAACGTTTCGTACAAATCAGGCGGTTTGAAAGGAGTGGTAGCGTTTACGATAGAAGACCCCTGCCCCAGGCACTGCTGTACTTGCAGCAGTGAAGCTAGGTCTGTGTCAGGCCTCCAGGTGGCTGAGCGGTGTTCAGGGCCTGAACAACTGTCCAGTCTGCTGGAGAACAGCAGGACACTAAAGAGGAGCGTCTGCAAGTGATGTTGTTGCTTGCCGATTCTTTCCACAGCTTTCTCTAACCATCGCTAATTTAAGAGATGCATAATGCTTGCTAAGTCAGCCGACTCAAGCTTGAAGGTGAGCAGGAATTAACTTGGAGATGTTGGCTTCCTGTTAGTCTCAACCAGCTCGGTGCGTTGGGAATGGACCAGGAATAACATCCCACTTTTTTCTTCTTTTTTTTTTTCAACTAGGAGCTTGTTTTCAGAGCTGGTCGAAAAGTCAGCTTGTATTTTTTTTTTCTTGTTAACCTTCTAGTTTGTGAACTCTGGTAGGCACCTGTGAAAGGTGTGCTGAGGGAGAGCAAATGTCCTGTAGTGAATGGTGTGACGTTAACTGTGGCTCCCCTCTGCCCCAGGTGGAATTAGTGTTTAGTTGAAATTTGAGTATCCTGGAAAATGAAACCTGAGGGTCTGGTTCACTTCTGTAAGACTGAGACAGCCCTGCATCTAACTCACTACCAACTTCCTGGGAGGTGGATACCTGAAAAAAGAAGCAAGACAGATGCAGGGAATTAGAAACAATTGTGAAGAGTGAGATGTCATTGACTGACAGTGAGGATTTTGGAGAGCACTCAGTTCCCTCTTGGTGTTCAGATAAGGATGGACGGAAGCTTTGATGACTCATCTGGGTGATTAGCAGTTTTCTTGGCAAGCGTGTTACGAACAACTGCTGCTGCAACGTCTGCAGATCTTCTGTTGAGCCCTGGCCTGTGTGGCGAGAAAAGTTTTCATGCTATGCAGTACGTGTAGTTTTGGTAGAGAGGGGAAAACTCAGTTTTGACTACTCTACAAAGCAGAAACAAAGCAAAAAAGGATGAAATTATTAGCCCTGTCTGCAGAAGAGTGCTAGGCCCTGGGAGTACCAAGTCCTACAGTTCCTGCCCGGCTTCACCTGGGGCTGCCAACCCCTGCTTGAGTGATGCTGCAGCAGGGCTGGTCCCCAGCTCCCCATGGCCCTGCCCTGCCTGGCCATGGGCACTGCTGAGCTGGGGCTGCCCCTGTGTCCCCTCAGCTGCCCTGCTGCCTGCCCTGCCACCCTGGGGAGCCCCCATCGCTCCTGGGCAGCAGCATGACGCAGGGGGAAGGACTGGATTTAAAGATGTAGGCTGACACAGTAGCTTATATACCAAAACTTCGTTCACTTTTAAACTTGCTTGACTTGAATTAGTCGTGACAAGTGTGACACGCCGAGGATTGCCAGTGGCAGGAGAGGACTCTCTCTTTTTGGGGCTCGCTCTTCCATGCACAGGCTACCTTTTTTTCCAGGCTTTTGAGAAGCCAGCTGTATGAACCCTGCCTGGTATGAGAGCAAGCCAGGCTGCTGCTCTTCATCGGTACAAATGACTCCTTCAGGTAATGCTTCTCATTGGTATACCTCGGGTGTCTCGCAGAATCAGCTGATGGCGTTACTCCGCTTTACAGCCAAAGTAACTTGAGAAGGAGAGGTGTGAAGCGTTGGGCTGAGGTTGGGCTGAGGGCTGGTGGGAGAAGCACGTCTTGCTCCAGGCATCAAAACGCCATGCTTGAGAGTATGGTGCGATGTGACACATCCGCTGAAGACACATGCGTGTGGTCCTGGGTCTGTGGTCATTGTATCTACGTGATGAACGCGTTGCCTGGAAAAAGGGCCTTAGTCAGTACCAATGTAGCTGGAGTTAATGATCTTAGATAATAATTTACTGTGGGTATTAATCAATGGGCAAATGGCTAAGTAGAAGCTGGAGTCTGAAATGGCTTATTTAAATTTCGCTAACAGGAGTCACATTTCAGTTGACTTGCAGACATTTAGCATAAACATGCACATTAACATTAAATGATGCATGTTTATTTTTATTGCAAAAGCATTTCCATTACTGTGTACAGAAATATTTCCTTAAGTTGCAGGGAGGAGAGTAGTTAGGGTGATTCCAATTTTGGTTTTATTTTCTTAAAATCAGATGTGTGTAACACTTCAGTCAAAGAGAATCTTTGTCTGGAAACCTTGTGATATTTTGGAAACATCAGAGTAATTACAACCTAGTGAGTGGAATACTCACCCCTGAATAAATCTTAAATTTTGAGGGAGTGCAACGAGCCTGGTAACCTTTGAAGAGAAGCCATTATCTCCTGGCGTGCACTCTAAAACCCAGAGGAGTAGGTGAAAGTACTGGCAGATAGCAACCCTTCCTCTTCCTGCCTCCCTTCTCTGCTCAGGCTCTCTGTACCCTCTCCTTAGCCCGGTGATACCTTCCTTTCCTGGGATCCTGCCCTGCGCTTCCCTCTTCCTTCTGTCCCGGCCCCGTCTCTAGAGGGTCTGGTTAACCACAGGGGAGCGTGGCACAGGCGCTCCTCTGCGTGGAGGAGGGGAGGCTGTGTTTTAAGTTCAGAAATGCAGATTCTGGTCACACTTCTGGCAGGACAGAAGAGCTTATCTGCACTGCAGAGCTGTAATTCAGTTTCCTAGCTTTTACTGAAATTGATGATCTATTTATACTTTGGCCTCAGTCCAAGGGTTGGCTGAGAGAAGGTGCAAGGGAAGAGTTGCTTGTTACTAAATTGTCCTAAGCTCCCACCTCTCTCTTCCCTAGTGCTCAGATCCTGCCCTTGTGCTGCGTCCCACGTGCTTTGTTACCAATTTACTCTGTCACTTGAAGTTCAGTGTACAGGGTGATCAGAGTACGCTGGTCTGGAGGGATCTCTTGTTCATGCCAGGAATCTGCAAACAGCCTTTTAAATTGTCACTTGAATTTTACATGTATCAAGTGTGAAACTTGCTCAGAGGCCGTGTAAAGACAGTGAAACTTAGCAATAATGCGTTCACACTGCCGTTCCTGTTGACAGTGTCAGAGCAGTACTGACGGTGAAATGCTCTCGTGTTTCTAACGCCATTGCTAGTTTTGACTGTCTCCACAACCAGCGGTGGAACACAGATGCGGGCCAGCCAACAGCCCAGGAAGAGTCTGATGTCTCCAGGCTATTTCCCTATTGCCGCTGCAGAAGAAGAGGGGCTGAGATAAAGGAGGGAAAGGCAAGAGATGGGATAGATAAAAGAAGGTAATGTCGGCAGGAGAAACAAGGAAAGAACACAAAATGAAGTTGAGTGTCTACCAGCAAAAAATGACAGGAAGGAGAAGAGCTGACTGGAGAGACAGATGAATAATGAATTCCCAACCAAAATAAACAAGAAATACTGAAAATAAAGCATGATAACGTGTTGTTTCAGCAATCACTAAAGAACATTTTGCTCTCATGGAAATTTTCATCAATAGGGCTTGAATCACTCTGCGAAGACCTAGACCATTGTCTGGATTTACAGCAAGGGGCAACCAAGACTGGCTTACGGGAGTCTCCTCTTCAACCTCTTGAAATTTGCTTGAGAGTTGCTGTGTTTTACCACAGTAAAAGACATGGCTGATGGTTTGAGGTGTCCCCACTGTACTTCTGCACCTGGGATTCATGGTCTTGCTGAGTTAAATGTCATGGAGCAGTGTCAAGTTCTTTGCCTTTTTTGTCTTGGAGGAGGTCACCTTCAAACATAATAGCACTTTACTCCCCTTGCCTGAAGGAGAATAGCCATCCTTTTGTACCCAGCTGGACAGCTGTGTTTGAAGAAAATTCCGTATCTGACATAAATCTAGGCCTTGTTTGTAGGCTTTGTTTCTGAAAGTCAATAAACAAATCTTTCGGTGTGCATGTTTGACATGCGTATGTCCTCTGTGTGTACACACACACATTTCCCCCGTAAAGGCAGAAGGTTGTTTACACAGCTTTTCACACCCCTGTCTGCACACGCTGCTTTTTGGCTCTCCCTGCCATGACAGTTCTGGTCCCTGCCTACAAAAGGTGCAGCGTGATTAGGCAGCTGTTCTTCATCTCTGTGAGGTCCAGGCAGGAAAGTTCCTGTTTTCCTCTTACACGTACAGGATGCAAAAAGTATTCTGACAGGATGTGACCACAGTGTTGTTTCCAGCGAGAAATCTCTGTTAGAGGTATGTTCCAACTAGGTTTAGGCAGCACACGTACCTATGGGAAAGAGATCA
>NW_010392406.1:5762-15161 GCF_000710305.1 Buceros rhinoceros silvestris | reverse complement strand
GTACAGACAGAATGCGAGTCAACAATGTTGTGGTGCTGATGAGAAGGCAGGTGCCACAGAGGAAGGCAGCAGACGACATCTGAAAAACCTGCTGCTGCTTTGCTCACGACTCAGCAGGAGTGCTGTGCCTGTTTTTGATTGGTGCTCTTCAAGAAGGATGTGGGCCCCACAGAGAGGAGAGCTCAGAAGCTCAGAAAACGTGACCTTCAAGGAAAGGCAGACTCAGCTGCAGTGAGTGGAACAGTGAACTGGTTCATCGTCTTAAAGGATGCTTCCTCACCTCTGCAGCAGACTGAAGAGGAAGTGATGGTCCTGAAGCCGGAGAATCTTCAGGCTACGTGCACTGGTATGGGTTTGTGGTGCGGAGGAGCAGGAAGCACTGTCGCGTTGCCTGGGGAGGTTAGCATGATCCTCTACCAAATGCCTAAGAGACCTGGTGGGATGAGCATCTTTCAGGGCTTGCGTGTGTGCCTCAGAGCAGGGGATGAACGGGATGATCTCCTAAGACCCTTCTTAATCCTAGGCCTTCATGATCTATAGATTTACACGGATTCAGTTTTTAACTGAGAAAAAGATCCTTCTTCCAAGTACTCGGATCTGGCTTGATCTGCTCCTCCCACCCTGTGTTCTAGTAACTTCCTGGCAGGAAGTGATAAAATTAATTATATACGAGGAGAAATGGAAGTGGCTTTTCACGATCACCTTGCCTACAAATAAACTGATGTTATTTTAATAACGTAATCAGAGTGGTGTGAAACCCAGTGTAGCTGTTGTTCCCTGCCTAGGAAGAAAGGTTTATTATGATTTGACTGAACTCATTATAGAGTTTAAACTTTAAAAAATCCAACCAGGCCTCTCTGAAACAAAAGGGTTATTAATTGAATCAGCGTCCAAATCACTTATGTTGAATGGAAACGTGGAAACAGGCTGGACAGAAGTTCGCTCAGATCTTGGCGATAACGTTATTTCAAATACATGCACATAGACTAAACCTGATATTCTGCAGTAAAACAATTACATTGTCTCTTTTAATTTAATAAACCACAAAGTCGTTACTTCTTGCCATTGAAAAGGTGCATGGGACAAGCAGCTGATCTCTCGGGCACCCTGGCCGTACTTTAGAGAGAAATTTCCTTGACAGGAAATGATGTGAGACTTTTAAAAGCAGTTGCCCAAGCCATTAGCAGTCTGACATTAGAGGCTTCAACTGATTAATGACTTTGGGTTTGCCACAGATTTATTTGATATCAAACAGCCAGTCTATGAAAAATGCTAACAGTGTGTCATTAATTTCTCTACAGCTCATTCCGTTAAAAATTTGCGTGGTCAACTGTTCTCAAATACCTGCTGTAAAGGGAGCCTAGTGCGGAACGCGTGTTTCTTTTGAAGCGGCGATAATCAGCTGCTATTGCGATCAGTTTGCTTCCTTTGCAGCCCTCAGATGAGGGGGTTCTTGACAGCATTTAAGAGCAAAGTACAAGCGCAGCTGGTGAAACATCAGTACAAAAGCTGCAGCACAATGTAGGCCTTTTGAGGAAACGTGGGAGACCTTCATGTGGTGGTGGAACAAAAGGATTTGAAGGTATGGGCAAAACGGGTATCGCAACTGGGCAAATACAAAATAAGTTGAATATACTATTTCTGGTGTAGTCATACAAAGGAAGCACCAGGTTCCTGCTTTCCTTGCTTCCGGTACAAGACTGCACGTTTCACTGCAGCGTCTCCTCAGCCCTCCGTTAGGTGCTGGGGCTTTGCTGCAGGTGCCTCAGCAGTGAAGAGCTTGGTTTGTTTGGAGGTTTGTTCAAGATGAACGGTGTCACGTTTTGCTGTAGGAGCTTCAATCAGAAAAAATCAGAATTTTCAGAGAATAAGAAATAACATAACAGGAAAGTTAAAAGATGTATTTAAAAGGAGAACAGTTTGAATGTTACTCTTCCCTGACGGAATAAATGTCCATGGAACATAACTAAGCAGGAGCAATTTTTCTACTGTCTTGTGATGCTACTTGAGGAGGGGAAAAAAAATGTACACTCCAGTGACAACCAGAGATATTTTTGGCTGGTTAGGCACAGATTTAATTCATGTGATTTGCCTCAATGGTATAATTATGATATTAATTTTCATCATGTTGCCTAAATACAAATGCAAGTGCCAGAAGCAGAAGACTGAACTGGCAGCCAATGAAATACAGTTAACACACAGGAAATATCTCAGACTAAAGTAATTTACAGATTATGAGCATGAGTGGGAGTGAAACAGCGAGAGGAAAAGGAAAATATAATCTATGAAGATGACAGGAAATCAAATTAAATACCAATTTCACTTCTGTTGCATTTTACCAGCTATGCTTACTTTTTCACCAAGAAAATCTCATTTTAGCTCTGACTCCCTTACTGGCAGGGAATTAAAATATTTCTGACCATTCTCTGACATACTGTTCAAAAAAATTCCTCAGTTGCTAAAAATCCTGCTGTTGTAGGTAAGTGAGGCTGAAACCGCCTGAAGACTCAGAACGGTCTTAGGGCTGATGAATTTAGTGAAAAGAATGTAGAATAAAGATGGGAGATACCCAAGCACTTCTAGAGTAGTGAGAACTTAGACGTAAATTTTCAAACATCCAAGGACACAAAAGATTTGAGAATTGGCGTTTGTGGGATAGAGGTAACTTCTGAAAATTACATTCTTAGTCTTATAAGGATGAGGCAGAGAAATATTCATAAAATCTATTTTATTTCTTAGCTTGCCAGATTACCAATGGCTAACAAATCGATACGTGTTATTCCTGGGTGCATATGGTTGCAACATGTACTGAGCATAACTCAGCACACACGAGCATATTGTTGCTGTGGAAATTCTTATCTAAATATGCAAACGCATCCACCTGACTTCACGTTTTGTTTTAACTTAAATCTAGCTAACATTTGAAGATTACCTAGCAATCACGACCAGAGGCGCAAACGGGTGCCTTGCAGAGCAACCGGGACAAAACACGCTGATCGTGAAAACCGGATTACACAATTTAAGGAAGGCATTACAAATGAAACACTGGTCTGATACAGAGAAGCCAATAAAATAGCGAGTCATAGATATCATCATAGTTCCTTTACTTCTGAAGCGTTTAAACTTCTGCTTGGGTTAATTCTTATTGTATTAGAAAATTGACTACAGGGAATAGGTTAGGATGCTGCTTTGCAGTGCTTGAGTGCTCCTAAGTTATCAGTCAGGAGAAAGCAAATCTTAACAGACACCCTGAAAATCAATTTAAACTCTGTAAGCTCCTCAAATGTTTTTTCCCACACTGTGAGGTAAGTTTCAGTTTCTTCTGAAACTAGGTAATATGATTGGTAGAATGTGATCTTACAAAATCCTTGTTTCATTAGAGGAGTTGATGGGTAGTCAGTTCAGAAACGTCTTGCTGAGTTTTCCTGGGTTTAATGTATTCTTTCTATAGTTCTATAATAACATTTTAGAGCTACTGTGAATCATTCAAGTAATGAGTAATTAACCCCTCTGGAAATCTGACTCCTAAGGATGTCTCATGTTGAATAATCATAAAATGAGTCACTGAAATTAGATGTGTTGGGAACATTTTGAGTTGATCACCTAAAAATTTAGAGTTACTCTTTGAGCGGATAATGACTCAAAATCCCACTGTATCTCCTCCTGTGATCTGCGTGTCATGCAGGAAAACAGACAATATTTGAGTTCATCTAGATGGCACTCAAGGCAAAGGCTATAGTAAAATCCTAGGACTGAAGTTTTGTCGGATTGTAGACCTTACCGTGTTCCGAACTTAGCCATCGTAAAGCCTCTAACCCCAATGAACAGAGTCCTTTGTTCCACCAGTCCTGTGCTGATGTAAAGTGTTACTTGAAGATGTACTTAACTGTTCTCAAGCATTCGCTTCCTCTTCAGCCTCCAACAACTAACTTACCTTTGTAAAACTACAAACAGATACAAACAAACCTCCCAACTTTCCATCGGAGGAATTATCTGCCTATTCAGCGTTTATGGATTTTGAAAATCTGCGGAAGAAAAACAATGCAGACTTTGCAAGATGTTTGACGTTTATAATTACTGCAACTGCAAAACACAGCATATTATTTGTTCCCATAATAGGTCTCAGCAGCAATAAAGTGTATGCCTCTCCTCCAGGTTTCAGCTGTGGGAAGTATTTTGACAGTTGGATCCAAAGTATGTGACTACATGTGGGCAGAGTTGTGTTTTCTTTCTGCTGCTGAAGACAGCCTTTCAGGTTTGCCACCAATCTCAGGCTCGTGAGCACGTTTTCCTACTAAACCCCCTTTCTTACGCTTTCCTTCCCTTCGGAGGGAAGGAGGTGGTTGGTATCCAGATTTGTACTCCCTAGTCTCACCCTCTGGAAATGCTTCCTGTGTTATTAGTGGGACACCGCAATGTCAAATGTGGCTTACTGCCACAAAGCCGCGACAGCTGCGGCTGTAAGATAAAATTCCCCTCTGAGGCTCGAGCCAGGCGTAGCCCTTCAATCGCTCGGGTCCCTCTGCAGGCTGGCAGCTTAGGAGCTGTCCTTGTCTCGGGCCTTTCCAAGGACAGGTTTCATTCGTTTCTGGCCTTAGCTGGTATAAATCATGACCACTGAAATGGGAAGAGCACCCTAACAACTGATAATGTAAAACCTCTTTGGTGTGCCTTTCCTCTATCGCCTGGGAATAGAGAGTAGGTGACTGCACACCCAGCAGAGACACCATCGAAACCAGCAACAAATAACCACTATAGGAGCTGTGAGAGCTCTTCTTTATATCCATGACCTAAAAACAGAGGTCAAGTCTAAACCCAGTTCAGTCCTGGAAGAATTCTGAGGCAAGTATTCACAGAATTCAGCATCAGCTTAGAGAAATGCTCCATGAAGTTTCTTTGTTTGGACTTTCTGTTTACTTGCAGTCACACATTCCTTCAGTTTTACACTCTTCAGAGTACGGCAACCACAGCTTAAGGATTCACAGATAATGTTCTAAATTCCCTTTCCTTCTCTGTAAAGGCACAATTCTAGAAAGAGAGATACTTGTTTTTTTCTTCTCAGTTCGTGGTTACAGTAACTATAGATAATAGCTTTCACTGCAATTGAGAGGTTCCTGGTGTCCTGGTATCAAAAAGCTCGGTGGTTTCACGCGGTCTGGTTAAATGGCCTGCATTCCAAAGCTTTTCCAGACGCCGCTGCGTTGGGAACCTCGTGAGCACAGACTTCCCTGCGGTGCTTGAGCAATTGTGTCTGCCCAGCCGCAGCCAAGGGACCAGGAGAAGAGAGACAACGGAAGTTCAGTTACTTGACTTTGTCAGTCCGCTTTGTCTTTCTGTGGTATTTTTCTAAGCTGCTCATGAGAGGTACTAATACGCAGGCCTTTTGGGTAGTCACTGCCCTGTCTTTTTGTACCTCAGGCTGATCATAGCAGCCAGGAGAAAGAACCACTCTGTCTTCAGTTGTGGAACAGATTTTATGTGTCATGGCACAACATTTTTTTTTAAAAAAACCCCACTTTTCAGGGATACCAGATCTGTTTGAATCTTCAAGTCCATAAACCACATTGTATCATGAAGGTAAAGGCGTTTATTTTAATAATTGGGCTTTGGATGACTTACGAGTCACTGGATGTGTTACCTGAATTGTTTGGCACTCAGACATTTTCATATGCCTACCTGTCTCTGGGCCCTTGTAGCTTAGCAGAGATCGTGTTAGTGATGATACACTGACTGCACTTGTCATCTTGGTGTAAGGGGATACACAAGCAGATGACTGCTTCTTAATTGGGTGACAATGATTTTTGTTCTTTGCTTCACTTCTGGTGTAGGGGCAGTTGTTTGTTACCCTCTCTGAGCCCAAAACGTGATTCTTTGCGTTAAAGTTTAACTTAAACTCTTTGATGTCGCATTTCCCACAAAGTGAATAGGTAGGTTGAAAACTACGTTGTGTCTGAAAAGAATAAAAAGGCTTTGTGGGCATTTTTGTTCCCAGCCGTCTTATGTTATCTATTAGACTCAACACTGCCACCTGGTTGAATTAATGACTTGTGAAATTTGCCTTCTAGATGACAGACATCACTATGTGACATTTTGTAAGACAAGGTAATCCATCTGCTCTGTTTCTTCTCAAGAGAGAAAACTGGCATTTCCTTGCCTTTCAAATGTTTTTCAGAACTACCCTTGAAACAGAGTGAAAACGTGGCACTTTAAATGCTTCTAAAGAGAATCACACTTGAATAAGCTACTTGAGAAAAATAAGCGTGATAAAGCTCCAGAACTGAGGATGTCCGTGTGTCCAGAGTCCATGTAACATGGTGGGACCTGCTGGTGGGATCACCTTATGAACTGACGACTGTGAAAGGACTGCTGCGATCTGGGATACAAAGACAGCTGAAGTTCAGCAGAGGAACAGGTACAGCTTGCACTCGCGGCAGTTCCCAAGTCCTTGATTGCCTGAGGTTTTAGGTGATATGTTGATGCCCTCTTTGGGCAGATCTCTGTGTGAGGCTGCCTTCCCTTGGAAACTTTATGAAGTCACAAGATACTTCTGTCCTCTCCACTAGCGCTTTGTACTGTCATCTAGAGCAGAAAATAAGACTAATTTTTTTCTAGTTTCATCTCTGTCCAGTGGTGAACAATCCCCCTGCCAAGCTTTGCTCTTACCTTCATTATATTTGTGAAGGAACCAATTTTCACTATTGTTTGCCCATTAACCAAACTTAATATTTTCCGACTGGGTCCCAATGAGGTGATGTTGCATAACTTCAGAGGACTCAAAAAAAATCCATAATAATCTTGAAGCATTTAGCTGATATTAGCTGTTGGTGCACCCAAGAGTTGGAATTACAACGGAATTTCTCCATAATCTATGTCATACAGCAGTGCACTAGGCTTGAAGAAACCTCTATTATAAACTGAGCTCAGACATCAGTCAAATCTTCTCAGGTCTCTATTTCCCCTGTTAAATTGGGATAAGGTCCATTATAATTTTCTTAAGGAAAAAAACCACTTTTAATACCTACTTAAGAGAGATCCTAGTTCTGGTTCCTGTGTATAAATGCTACTGTCTGAATATCATTAATTAATATCAAAGTGTGTTTCAATTAAAATACTTGGAAAAGGTATTCTGAGGCCAGCATGTAAATTCTGCACTAAACAAATGGGCTAATGAAAGACTCGACTAACAGGAATCTGACACACAACCCTAACTCTGCACAGCACTTGGCAATTGCCGCCGTTTCTGGCCCTGAAGTCTCATCTAGCCAGGCTGATTCATTTCCCATCACTAAACCCTTGCCTTTTGCTCTGCTTTAAGCCAGTTTTCCATTTCTACTCTGCACGCTGGATCTGGTTTTACCCGTGACCCTGCACCCTTCGGAGCAACAGGTCATGCTGAGGCTCCAGGTGCTTGCCGGAGGAGGCCATGGACAGCAGGATTGTCTGTGAGGCTTCCTCTTAGGTGCTTGGTCTGTGTGGGCTTTGAGGGTTGCAACCATCCTTGCTGAAACCTCTCTTTAAACTAATTTCTACATGACAGTTTTCCCCTTAGAGGTGGACAATGGAACAGATCACCTAAACTAGACCTACTGTTGCTTCTCAGCTAGTCCCAGAAGCAGAAGAGGACTTCTGATGCCTCACACAAATTCCTTTTTCTCCCTAATGACAGCTAAGGAGCATTTGTTACGGGAAGAAAAAGATATTGCAACATCAACAAGCTTTTTCCTCTCTGCTTTCTTCCATACTCTTCACCCTGCTCTAGAGGGATTACTTCTTGTGAGTCCGAATTTATTACGTCCCTCTCTATGTCAGATGTGACCTTCTCATGAACAGGCATCTTTAAGCAATGCTAAATTATGAATGATGGCTTCCTGACAGCAACAGCTCAGATCGAAATCTCAACAAATGTCAGAGGTGAGGTCAGAATCTGTCTGAGTCCCCAAGGAAAAGGAACTCCGCTTACAAGGGAAAAGCCTGCTTCCTTAGGAGATTTTCTTGAAGTCTGGGTGCATGTGTATGTGCATGTTCCCTTTTATACTTTTATACACAATTTATTTCCGCTTTAAATGGTGCATAATAAAATAGGACCCCTCCAGCCACAACATTTTTAGTGCGGCAGTTCTAATACATAATTGATACTAATCCAGCCAGCTCCTTGTTCTTCTGAGTAGCCCTTCTCTTAGTGAGTAAACCCCTTAACCTCGGTTCAGCTTGCCCTTGTTAGTAAGGACAACTCACAGAGCTCCACAGGGGTTCAGGTTCACTGCAGCGTGTTCATGGGTGGTTTTCCCCGTGGGAAAATTCAGAGAGGCTGCCGAACCCATCTGTCTCCAGTAATGTATGTTTATACGAGCATTGTAAATTTTTTTCTCTACAACTTTACAGCTATTTTTCCTAACCGATTTCTCAGTTTGGAGGAAGAATGCTTTATAACCATACGTTCTTCTAGGCTCTGATGCTTTTCGTTAATAACTGTTGCAGAGGTCTGGGCCGGAAACAGGTTTCTTTCCCTGTGTTACAACAGGCCAGACCTACCTGACTCAAGTGTGCTGAAGGTCAAACGCTTTAAGGCTGGTAATAAACTTACTGTGATTTATGGATACATCTACTTCTGTTGGATAAAGCCATGCCAATTGTCTGAGCGTCTGTATTACGGGTATAAGAGGAAGATTTGGATGTGGACTGTGACTAGACACGTGTTGATTTTGAGAAGGAGCTTCTGGTAGTGCATACGGCAGAAATTTCACCATAATTTCCTTATCTTCACCTTACGATCTTTGCTCCTGCCCATCCATGCCTTTCAAAGGCACTTTTACATATACTAAACCATGCTAAAGATGTATCCCAAAGCCAGGGCTGCAGAACAGAAGCCTGATCTTTATGGCTTTCCTAGAGATACCGTAATGATGTTCAGCAGTGATGGCAAAGTTGTTACGAAATTGCCTGTGCTCCTCCGTTTTATGGTAAAAACTTCTTCCCATGAAAAAAAAATCCTGCAGATTGCCTGTGGCTAATGGCTTGGTATGTTCCATGTTACTTACGCCTGCACGTTTTCACTCGTTCTTTTTCCACCTTGTGTCCCGGGTTCAACATGGAGGAACCGGATGCTCTCCTGTTGTCTGGCTTTCTTCTTCCCAGAGAGCTGTGGTTCTCCCAAGCTTCCGGGAAGGAGAACACGCCTCTCCAGAATGAGCTCATAAAAGGGGGCGTGTGGGGAGAAATCAATGCCATCTTGCTTTCCCCTCCGCTCTATCTGCCCTCCTCTCCATCTTGTCCGTGCTGCGGCTCTCTCAGATATGCCGCACAGGGCTCCTGAATCTTACGCCCCCGGACTGGAAACCTTTATCCAGGACAGAAAGCCACGTCCGTGACCTGCTGGTTCCCTGAAGCAGTAAAAGACTC
>NW_010392406.1:4523-4843 GCF_000710305.1 Buceros rhinoceros silvestris | reverse complement strand
GGGTGGGGGTTTGGCTGGTTTTGCTTTCCCAGCCGACACACTATTTTGTCGCATCCCTTTCGGTGGGAAGCAGCCCCCCTTTTCCAACCTGCGACACCTCGTTACAAGCTAATATCACTGGTTGCATAAAAAGATGTGTTGAAAGTCCTTTCAACGCTGCTCGAAAAAGGTCGTTCTCTATTTTAGAGAACGAACTCTGTCTTTCATCAGTAAGGTCCTTTTTTACCATTTTATGCTTCTTCGTTGTGCATTCTGACTCCTTCCTGCAGCTGGAAGGATGACTGGAGATGTTGTCACAGGAATGATATTATGATATTACA
>NW_010392406.1:0-4355 GCF_000710305.1 Buceros rhinoceros silvestris | reverse complement strand
AAATTTGTAATAATATTTTTTCAAAGGCTGACACAGCCAGGTAAAAACCTTTGGACACCATACCTTTGAGTATTATTTAATATTAATATTATTTAATACTCAATATTGTAGGTATAATCTGCCCCCCCCCAATAGGATTATATAACATCATCTGTCATATCAGGGGCTTAAAATGCTTTATCAGTGAGAATACACACTTGTTGGTGGTTTTAACAGAACTGCAGAGTAAATCCTGATAGGGAGAAGCATCATTGGAATTTGCCAAGAGGTCTTTGTATGGCCAACTGTGCGTCCATTCATAAAAGCATTCACATTGTTTGTGTTATTCTTAGGGAGCGAGACTCAGATGCCGGTTTTTCAAACCATATCAATAGGAGGAATGCAGAGAAATCAGCCTGTTCAAAGATGACACCACACAAAAGCTGACCTGCAATAGTATCTCGGGCAGGCAATGATTTCTGAACATTTTGCTGTTGTACACTTGGTCGAAACACATACCAAAGGGACAATGAGAATTTATAGCAGTGGGCAGTAAGTGCTGCTCTTTGACACTAAATACCAATTGGGTTTTTTTCAGCTCTTTTCTTCCTTAGAAAACAAACCTACCCTTCACATAGGCTCCCCTAATGGAGCACGAAATACTTGCAGAACAGAGGGCACAGCGTAAAGCAAGGTATTTTGGTCAGGTAGTAACTGAGTGCATTTGGGAGATAACGGATTTACCTTGAAGGCACATGGCATGATAACATTTTCTTCAACTGAAAGGATGCTGTAGACTGAAAGCTGATTGCAGTGCAACTCCTCTTCTAATTCTGCAGAGTGGAAAGTGATGGGATGCTGAAGTGGAGGGGAAAGCCCTGTTATTTAAGGAGGGAGAGGGCTTGAAAGGGCCAAGGACGAGGTACCGAGGGATGCGGGTAGGAATACAGGATTCTCTAACTGAAGGCAGGTAATAACTGGAGTTTTGGAAGGATGCAGCTTAGGTCTTCGTGTGCCTTTTGGGCTGGGGTAAAGGAAAGAGGAGGTGCTACTTTTTATCGCTTGACAAAGGTCTTCGCCCCGCTCTCCGGGGCAGTGGGCAGCGGCAGCGGGCAGCGGGCAGCGGGCAGTGGCAGAGCAGAGTGATAGCTCCACTCGCAGGGTCAGAGGGGGAAGAGCAAAGCGGGCGAGGCGGGGGGGCGGCGGGGGGGTACCCAGGGACATCAAGGATGTACCCACCCTCTGTGAGGGAGAAGACTTGACGTGGCTGTGGCGAATAAACAGGAAATAGAAAATGGGAGAAAGAGTTCTGCTGATGCATTTTAGGGTGAAACCAGGAAACCCACAACGCTGTTTTCTTTCTGATCAGTGGTTAGTCTCACTATCTCTTCTGAGTGTTAAAAATGCATAATATTCTGTGTTTTCACTCATTGCTTTTCTCTGTGCTGCTTTCTAAAGGCACCTCTCAATAATTTTTTTTTCCTGTAGTAGGGCTACATGTGAACCGTGCACAAAACAGCAGCCGTTCTGCTGGGGATCTTACTCGGGACCAAAGTAATGGAGGTGAGGTTAAGTCTCACCACTCAGTTCTCACTAAAATGGAGTACAAGAGAGAAGAATCATGCCTGAGTTTCAATTTTCTGCTTCAGTTTAAAGACATGGATTGTTGATCCCTACATCTTCTCAATGATTGCAAATTATCACTGAAGTACTTGAGAGTATTTGCTTGTAAGCAAGATTAATGTTGGCAGTTTATTCTTACTTTCTGTTTATCCTCCGCCAGAAACTTCTCTTCAGTGGAAAGCGTCGGTGCGTTTCTCTTCAGGGCTCACTGAAAGAGAGAAAGGACGGAAATTGGTAACGCTGCCCAGAAACAGATTTGACTCTAGAGTCAGGGAGACCTGGGTTTGAGCTTCTCCTGGTGCATCTGTAATTCACACCTGCGTAAGCGTAGAATGAGGACAGGCATTTTCAGTTCCCCGTGACAAGTCAATAGCAACACAACAAGCTCTGCCTCACTTCTGCCTTGATCCACCTGGCTCCTCGTGGGTGGCAGGCAGGACATGGTGATGTAGTTACCACCATGGAACTAGACAGACCGTGGACCCTTAGAAATGCAGTGAGCAACCCAGGGACTTCATGCTGAACTGTATTCAGAAACAGGAGAGGCTTAGGAATATCTCACAGGTTCACAAACAGAAGATATCCCAATCTCTTGTGTCTCAACGTGCAAGAGTAAAAGCCCTTTATTAGAGAAATAATCCCTACTTTGGGAGGGATTAACAAGTAATTGTATCGGCTTTATTTCATCGTACTTCATTGCAAGCAGTTTGGACAGTGAAAGAATTACAGCTGTTCCTACTTTCTCGTGTTCTTTTTCCACTTTCTGGTTTCCCAAGCAACACCGAGCCTCTGGCGTGTCACTCTTCTCAGCCAAAGGTGAGCAAAGAGGCTGAATTTAATTGGAGATACAGTTTTGCACATGTAAATATTTTTTTATGAGTCTAGCTAACTATGTTTTGAATTAGTTACCAGAGATTGAATGGTTCTGTTTGGTTTCAACAGAGGTGACTGAATGGGTTTGGTTTATTTTACTGTTGGTAAATAGCTTCCTCACCAAAATGAAAATATTTATCCTGCTCAAAATATTTTTTTTATCAGAGGTTGGCCAAAATGCCTTGCTCAATTTCTTTTCCGATTTTCTCCACAGAAAACAGCTCTAATGCTCTAGACAGCTCTAATGCTCTAGACAGCTCTAGCATAACAGATATGAATGAAAATGATATTTCTTGTGTGATTAGAAATTTCTGGCATTTTTGTGTTCATCAGACATCATCATGTTAATATTCTTTTTTTGCTAGTGTATATTTCTACACAGAAACACACTATGAAAGACAGAACGTTTTTCCTCCTCTGAAGCACCAAAAGCACACTGATATTTCCAAGTTTATTTTTTACTGAGAACTATGTAGTGTCTGTATGGGATCTCTAGCTGAAAATGCTGGATAAACAGCCAGCTAGTATTTGTAATTATTTTATTGCTACCTTATGGTCAGGACACACTAAACTAACTGTGTCAAACTTTCTTCTTCCTTTCCTTCCTTCCTTCAAAATTTTTTCAAAGCTTCCTTCAACCGTTAGTCCAGGGGACATTTGTAGGGAGAGCTGTGGGGGTTGGTACTGTCTATTTTCAAACTTGCAGTTGTTTGACGGAGTCTCTAATTGCTGAGGCAAGAATCTTAACCCACAGATTTTTCTTGTGCTGCCCTTTGCTAGGTGACTAACAGTGGCCTTTCGTCACTGTGGTTCAGACAATTTTAGCAGATGAGCTGGGTTGTATTTCCCTCCCCGCCACCCACCATGGTCGACACCTCTCTGTGAGATGAGCTGTGCTGACTCGCCTTGAGCCGGGAAGAGGCTAATCGTTACCTGGCAAGCCTGTCAATGTCACCTTACTACCCTGAGTCTCCCAAGTTTAAAGTGCTCGAAGCCACCTCTTAGTTACCACTCAGCCCTGAAAATGCCCAGCGTAGCCAAGTCTCTGTGTGGACCTGAAAGTCGGGAAAGCAGCTGGCTACTAACTCATGCAAAACCTTCCAGGGTTGGGAGTCCACAGTGTTTCTCCATGGATCTGATAGGTCTATCTGGAAAAGCTGGACACTAACTGATGGTACCAGCCCAGGCTGAATTTATCTTTTATGCAGCAGCCAGGAAGCGGAGACTGGGCTCTGAAACTGGGGACTGCCCGTGAGATCCTTGCTGAGAGAGGCTCAACACATCTGCCATGTTTGAGCCTGCCTGATTATCACAGAGAGGTGCTTTCTACTGCTGGAGTCACTCTCTTGGCATGAAATGATCACACTCTCTGCTGATTCAGGAGGGCTGAAGCCCATGAACGTGGCACCCTCATTCTGCAGGGCAGGTGGTGGGTAGCTGGTGAGAAGCCTGAGCTGGGCATTGCCACAGGTCTCAGGCTGCTGCTCCTTGGCTTGTGCTTCTCCCCCACACTGGGCACTTTGACAACCCCAGCCAGGCTGGGATGCTTCAATGCAGCCCACCCGAGGGGATCCCCAGTGCGTTTTCTTCAAAGACCCAACCACGCTGGTGGGTACAACCTGACATTGAGCTGCTGCTCTGGCCGTGTTGCTGCTGGCTGGAGCACACTGATCTTAGGTTTGCCGGACTCCCCCGTTTGCTAAATTATCCAAAAAACTTCTTTACAGGATGTACTTCGACCGGGCGGGCACGGTGATCCCGCCTCCCGGGCTCCTGACTCGAACCCCTTGGCTGACCGTGGTGGACCCGTCGGGCGCGACGCGCTCCCGCGCGGCCCGCAGGGAGACACGGTGCCGGGGAGGAAGAAGGACGGAGGAAGG
>NW_010392405.1:0-276 GCF_000710305.1 Buceros rhinoceros silvestris | reverse complement strand
TCAGAGGCCACCTGGTGAGTGAACACGAGAGGATCAATCAATCGAGGTGGTCCTGCCCAGTCAGACCTCGTACATACTGTGGATGGAGACGTAGTCCCCGTTGTATGTGGAAATAACCTGCTGGGAAAAAAAAACCCTGTCTGGGTTTTCTCTGATGCAAACCCAAATGCACCTACCCAGGGTGTTGTCTCGGCACAAGGCCCCGGACGCACCTGGTGGGTAATGCAGGAAAATGGTGAAGTCCGCTGTGTACCTCAGAAGAACTTGTCACTAGCT
>NW_010392404.1:6334-8140 GCF_000710305.1 Buceros rhinoceros silvestris | reverse complement strand
AAGGAGATCTTTGCTAACCTACCACACCAGGTTTATCAGATTAACTCTGTAGCTGTTCACAGCCTCTCCATCTGCTCACATGAAAAAGCCTAGTCCAGGCCATGTCCCCATGCACTGACATGTGGTTGCCCATACCCTTTGCCAGGAGGCTCCTTGGCATGGTTTTGGTTTACGTTAGCCTGCCATCTCCTGGTCTTTGCCCAGGCATGGTTCTGGGACTCTGGAAAAACGGCTTCTCCTTTTGTGACAAACACAGTCACAGCTACCTCATGCATAAGAATCTGTAGATGGGGCCTAAGGGGTAAAACGCCTTGATCTGGTGCTATAGGGCACGTAAATACTAAGTTCGTTCCTGTGTCTCTTCTTCTGTCATCTTCTACAGGAGTACCTCATCAAGGCTCTCAGGGAGGAGAGGCAGGGAATCTACTTGCTATTCTAGTGGTTAAAATTGAGGCAGACAACCATTCTTTCTTGACAACCATCAGTCTCTTCCATTTAATTATTTGACTCTCCCTGGCCACTGGGCTCACAGATTCTACATAGGCTTTTTGCTTCACTTATACTTAATTTACCTCTTATTGATGCTTACTCTTTGCTGTTACAAGGTGTTTGTGCTCTGAACACCGCCTTGGATCTCACACTCTAATTTATGTTTCTGTTCACTGGCTTTATTTGGATTAGATCTGAACATTTTTCAAGCATTTTGGGGGGTTTGTGTTGCAGCTACAACACTGATGTGGAAAGCCTTTTGCATCTTCCAGGACAAAAAGTGCTGCACAAAATGTAGTGTGTTATGTAAAGATTTCCACTAAAAAAATCTGCCTAAGGTTTGGCGTTCCACGAACATGCTCCTCTAAACATTTTGAAGTCTTTTTTACTTGCTTTGGTGCCTGTGTTAATGGTGCATTCTTAATGACAGTAGGAGTCACTAAGGAATAGAAATTTGGTATTCCCATCTCAAGCTATACATACTTTTAACAACTTCCATGATACAGCAAGAGATTTCTCATACATTAGTTTGCAGCACATGATTTGTGCTGCCATGATGTAGCTAATTAGCTCTTGACGTATTCAGAGTCCATCTGTAGCTTTATTACCAGAATGAAAGCCACATGAATCTTCTTTTGTGTGTGTGTGTTTTTTATTGTTTTTCTTCTAATATAAGATCTTTAGACCTTCCAGATTTTCTTTTTTTCCACAGCTCTATGTGAGCAATTATTGCCTGATGCTCAGAATGTTCAAATGTACACCACCTGCCATAGCATCCATTAGTCATCACTGTTTCTCTGTCACAAGTTCATTGGTGCTAAAGTGACTGTAGCCAAAGTAAATAGAAAATGTAACTGGAGAAGTAGAACATACTGTAGTATTTGTTGGTTTCATCTGTTTTGGAGATTACTCTGTCAGCAATCATGCCAAGTAAGGGCATTTTGTTCTTTTCTTCTTTTGTTTTGTTGGTTTACCAGTCCCAATGTAATAAAAGGACTTTAAGCCAAACATTTGCATTTCGGCTAGTTATGGTTGTTTTCAATTGTCTTCAAGCTGGAGCACACAATGAACAGCTTGGCATAAAGACTATACAATAAGTTTATTTCAAATGAGTGTTTTACACTTGTACGTTAATAGAGAATAGTGCTCCTTACTGCCTTATCTGTGCCAGAAGACCACATAAAAAGCTGTTTCACAATCTATTCCTCATTCCTTCTGTCCTCTCAGATTATTCCAGATATGAAGCTTGAACTTATGCTAACTCAAGATGGAAGGAAAGTGTGTGCCATCCTGAAGATGATGGCAAGGTTCCTGCTG
>NW_010392404.1:1362-6207 GCF_000710305.1 Buceros rhinoceros silvestris | reverse complement strand
AAGAGGGACAGGATTTCACCCGGAGAGATTTGGCATCAGCTTCACTGGGGAAGTGTCAACATGAACTGCTCCGATAACATTCTTATTCTGTCAGTGCCAAAGCATCCACCCACTCTGTGTCCAAACAGGAGAAGAATCCAGATGGTGTCACACCACATTGCCATCGAGATCTATTTTAAAAAGAGTTTTAGAGCCAAATCTGATCAATATATTTAAAATGTTTGACTCTAAATTTTCTGTAATGCTCCAGTAGGAAGTTCCTAGGATAGGTGCCACAGTTAATAGGTTGCCCAGAGAGGTGGTAGATGTGTCATCCCAGAAAACACTCAAGGTCAGACTGGATGGGGCTCTGGGCAACCTGATCTAGTTAAAGATGTTCCTGCTCACTGCAGGGTGGGGGTTGGGCTAGAGGACCTTTAAAGGCCACTTAGAAGCCAAACCATTCTGTGATTCTGTGATTCCATGATCTGCATAACAAATATCTTCAGCCGAAGCAATTGGTCAAGGGCTCCGTAGGAACGCTTCCTCCCTCCCGGTCTGGGTGACGGTCATCACAAATGGGCAGAATAGGAGAGACTAGTGTCCCTTCTGAGAAGGAAAGTCTTTCCCTCTTCCCTCCACAACCTTGCATGATTCAAGAGTGTATCCCCTAAGTGTCTGGTTTTCTGAACAGGAAAAAGTCTGCTCCTAAGGAAGCCGGAGCCTCCCTGAGCCTCTCTCTGGGCAGAAGCAGAAAGAACTTAGGGAATTCACTGGCTGGCAATAAGTAGCTTTGCATCCTTCTGCTTCCTCAAACAAGATGTAAAAGGGGACCCAGGGGATTTTAATCAGAAACTAATGGCTGAGAAATTCTAGGGTTGCAGATACACAGGTTTGGCTTTCTCCCACTGTCTTTGTTGTCTCTGGATGACAATGGATATTGACCTTAGTAGAACGATAAGTCTGGAGAGCTTTTGGAGCATTGTTGGTTTTGCTTTACTGCTCAATGAAACCTAAAAAGCAATTACAACTAAATTAAAATTGATTGAACATGGGATTCTAAAACATACAAACGAACAGCCTTTCCCTTAAAATCTCTAGTCCCTAATGAAAACCTAGCTGGTTTTTTTCAGTCTCATATAATTTTATAATAAAATAGAGGAAAATGCAGACATCTTACTGGAACTTCATTTTAAGTTGTATTACTGACAATAATGAACTTTATGGACCAGATCCTGCTTTATCTGAATCTGGGGCAAATCCAAAGCAATTGCATTTATTCTAATAGATTTATTTTAAAGAAAAGCAGAGCCTGACCTTCCAGCACTAGTGTTTAAACTGTTTGCAGTCAAAGCAAATTCAAACTTCACTGAAAGCTATAGTGTTATTGGAAATGTTCCATATCTTTTATTGTCTCTGTGCAAAATAGATCACTGTGTTCCCAACAGTTAATAATTTTTGTTTCTTAAGAAAGTTCTGCACATAATTAAATACTTTAATCACTTTTTGAAAGTAAACCATAGTATTTACTGTTAAGACTCGGTGTACTCTATGGATATTCATGTTTATACATTATATATCTGTTACAGCCATGTTGCTTTTAACACTCCTAGGACCATCCTCCGCATCTTGCAGCATTCATGGCCAGAGGAGGTGGAGAATCCCCTACTGGCTAATTTCATCTTCCATCCTTGGATCCTGGCCAAAGGCTACAAAGCCTTGTGGTTAATATGTTAGCTACATATTTAGAAGGTAAAAAATTCCCTTCTGCTGAGCTTTTACTCTTGCTGACATTAATATTTTCAATATCTTGCTGTTGGTTATGGTTTTCCATTTTTCTGTAAAAAAAAAAAAGAGACAAAAATGCTCAGACATATCACCACATATTTTATACAGCCACATTATTGTAAATAGAAAGATAGGTCTGACATTGTATCCCATTATGGAAATACAGGATCCCTGTTAAACACAATTTCACTTGCAGCTTTGAAGTAAGATTTTCAGAAAAAAAGCAATAATTTTTCCATGTTCATCTCAGGTTTTTGCTAATAAGCAAAAACTCTAACTCTCCCACTCCTGTAAAATCAAACATTGAACACTAAAGAAGTGAGGGAATCAAAATCATTATTGCAGGTCTCTGGCCTGATTTCTCATAGCCCTGCCTTTCCCCTTTTTTATTAGCCACATACACTCAGATCTGCAGCTGAGCATGTACAACCATGTAATTTTTACCAGCAGCCCCAGTTCCCACCAGACTCTAACCTGACCTTGCTTTACAGCTGTCTGCAGAACCGCCATGGAAAAAAGTGTAACCCACATAATCTTGTGCTCCTTATCAATCATGCAGATACTTCTTTTTATCCTGAGGACATCAGAAATCGTTATTACCTTGTGAAAAATTTACTCTCATACTGTTCATCGCCTGCCATAGTTATTTTTTTGGCCCCAAATATCTTTGGGACAAGTTATTTTAGAATGAGCTTGCTTAATATTGTGTGTGGTTTCTTGCTTTGGTGAAATACAGAATAATAACACTTACTATGGATTAAAGCTCTGAAGAGACATTTTTCCATAATTGTAATTTTTCCATCTTTTAGAAACAAGCTATCAGAGATATCCCTTTGTCATTTTAAAAAAATTTTTGATCTTATGGGGTTGGAGTCAAATCACCTACCTTCGGGTGCACACATACATACCTGAACTAGTTGTCTAGAGTCCCTGCATAATCTGTAGAGAGAAATGACTACATCAAGACCATTATTTATCTGACCACCTGGCCACAGCATGTCTGTTCCTTTTTGACTATGAAAGGAACACTGAATGACCAGCACAAAGGTAGATATCTGCATTATACTGCATATACATCTGCAGTCTCGTGACTCACATGTGAGATAAGCTCTCACATGTGGCCTACTCTTCTGTTTTACCCTCGTAGGTCTTCTGCACATTTTTTTTTCTGGATAGCGTTGCAGGCATCAGCAGCCAGATCTGGCCTCGATTACGGCTTCAATATTAACAGGACAGGAATGTCTGCATGTGGACATTTGTGCTGTTAACGGACATTACACTCCCTGGCCCATCTTTGGACCTACGAACTTACACTCTCCCATATAGTGTTGAGGCACATCCCAGGAAACAGCACAGATCAAGGATTATTCCCAACAGTTGGAGTGGACGAGGCATTCTGGTTTGGGAGAGGAAGAGATTGTGGTGATATGAACACTAAGGGCGTCATTCCCTTTGTCCTCATGACCCTCGTCTTTCTGTTTTATTTGCAAGCATAGATGTAGCCCATGCATCTCATCCTGTCAGTATGAATATGCTTGTTTGGTTCAAGAATAGCTCTTTTCTTACTCAGTGTTTTATCTATTACATTTCATCTGGCTAAATACTTCTTTTCCTAACTTGGAATTTTGTTTTCATTGGATTAGGTATATATTTGCTGACATCTCTGTAGGAGGTGGTAAATTGCTGACATTAAATATCGACAATTATTTTTACTTATGGAACACCGTCTAATGTCTGTTGCAGCAGAGCAGCAATATTTCTCTGTAGGAGTATTGTCACTTTTGATAAGAACCCTAGTGGTTTATTTTTCAGTATGACATCTGCGTCTTTTCTTTCTTCCATTGAGTTTATATAACATATGCACAAGAATGATTAATCTATATTCTATGTTTTGAGGGAAAGCAAGTGTCTGACTATTCTTTCCCTTATTTGTTTTTTACTTCCATCTTTCTGAGAATTTACTAATTCATAAAAGGGAATTCTTTAGCATCTCACTTTTTATTCTTTGTTATTTATGCTCCCCCCCTCCCCCTTTTTTTCCCATGGCTTCTGAAATAATTCAGGAATGGAAAAGTAGATTGCAAGACTATAAGTAGATTTGCTGCCTATCAGCATTTAAAAACCCTAGATCTAGACCACTGTATAATTTTTCCAGAAATCTCAGAAGCTCTTTCCAGGGCCTTGAAGATGAGCTGAGAGTCTAAAATCCTTGGAATGAATGACAGAGGGTCAGAGAAATACTGAGCTGAAGCCAAATCCTTGTCAAACTATGTGGGTCTATGCTAGATCTGGGTCACATTAACAATGTTTGACAAGGCAGACATGCTCTGAATAGTTAATTTCCCAGCTATTTTCATCCATCAAACCAGTCACTGTCTTGGGCACAAGATCCAGTGTTAATGCTTCACATAAGGATAGTCCCAAGCTCTCTCTCAGTAATGTGTCTCAGTACAAAAGCTGTGCTGTAATTGCAGGCTCTCGTTTCTCAGTACACATATTGACCTGCAGGAGAGCTGAGTATCCTCCACATCTCTCTCTGTTTGTTAGAGCAATTTAATAAAATGCTGCAAGCACTACCCGGATATACAATTTAAGTAGGTCAACTTCTCTGAAAAAGCTGCTGAGTTCTCTAGTGGTTGCAAGCAATAATCACTATTCATGAGCCTTGCAGTATCACTCAAAGGCCTTGTTTAGATCAGATAGATCTATCGTGCTAGCTACTCTACAAAGACATAAAAAGTACCTCTCCCAAAGACTTTACAACCAGAATTTAGAGTAGGCAAAGTAATGGAAGGAGCAGGGGAAAGACAGGGGAAAAGCAATAGTGAGCAGTTTGAGACACCACTTAGTAAAATGTTTTAGGTATATTGCATTTATTCACTTTGTGATGCAATGTGTGAAGTCAAATTGTGCTGATAAAACCTGCTTTTTGTAGAGTGCAGTACCTGGAAAATAGGCATTATTGTTTGTGATTTCTTCATCTAGGTGGGCACCAGTCTTTCCTAATTGTGGTTTATAACCCTCTACCCTTCAGGCATGGCAGATAATCTCCTTCCCAGGTAGGGATACAAAGCTCTT
>NW_010392404.1:0-1264 GCF_000710305.1 Buceros rhinoceros silvestris | reverse complement strand
TCCCTCTTGAGGAAAGGGCATAGTTTAGGGGGAAATGTGTCAGTGGTTCATTGCTTCCTATGTGCCTGGTCTGTTGGAACAGGAAGGTAATAGACACCTATGGAAGGACATCCTTGTTCCTCCTAATGCTTCTGGACAGTACATAAAACCTAGATGTACAAAGTCTACAAACTACTTTAATTTATGACCTGCTCTTTAATCGTATTGTCTTCAATCAACAGCAATGAGGATGGTGATGATGGCAGTGAATGTGAAACATCACTTGAATTGCAAACAATGCTTCTCAAAAACAAATAGCCATGTAAGTATGTCGCGCATTAAAGAAGCTGTGAAAAGTTGAAAACAATGCAGAGAATAGTGACAACAACTTCTGAGAAATAGAGACAGGCCCTTATAATGGGAGATGCAAGGATATCCCTTTGCTCTTTGCATACAACACCAAGAGGCAACCTACATTCTAGTATGACAAGGAAATATTCGAGTTACTATTATTTTTCTTAACCTGTCAGATAAAAACTTGATAAAAACCCGATGTACAGTTGTTAATGCAAATCAAATTCAAGTTAGGAGTAAGCCAGGAATTTTCAGCAACAAAGATGATTAACTGCTGGAATTAACATAGGAACATCTGCCTTTGGCTTCATCAAGGGTGTTTTGATCTAAAGCAAACCTCAGTAAGATTGAGGGAGGGGAATTGGGGGACAATTTCTGCCTTGGTCAGAAGGTTTAGCCACATCATCTACCAGATTCCCTCCAACCTCACAGTCTAAGGCTCTAGTAAGATTTTCTGCCACAGAGAAAAGCTGAATTTTAGAAGAAGGAGCCCAATCTGTACTGAAAATCTTCTTCAAGTGCCCATGGTCTTCAAGGTGATGTTATATACAAAGTGTCCTCTTCATCCTCAGTGGGCCAAAAGGAGCAGGAAAAAACAGATGGCAAGTTCTTTTCTGTGGGTGATAGCTGTGCTAAAGAAACAGGTATAATTTCAGTGGTTTTATTCTTAATTTACAAGAGGATAAGGACTTATACTTTAAAAATGGTTCTTGTGTATAAAAATGGTAATCTATACGGCAGATATTTTGGGGTGTATCAGATGTTTATAAGACACATCTGATCCCATTCTGAGTCAGAGCAGTCTAAGACTGGAGTACTGAGGAGTAACTCCAGACTTCTGTTTTAAAAAGCATGATTGCCCTGCCCTTCTGCAGTTTGAGTCCCAAGCCCATGCAAAGCCACAGGTACAAATCATGTGTGCTGCAGCCTG
>NW_010392403.1:33469-34732 GCF_000710305.1 Buceros rhinoceros silvestris | reverse complement strand
TCGGATCGGGGTGGGGAAAGGTGAGACGCCCGAGGGACGTGGTGAGCTGGATCCATGAACCGTGGCCGTGGCGGTGGCAGGGAAACGGGCTCGGAGCCTGTCATGGGACAGGGGTCAGAGCAGGTGACGGTCAGCCCAGGTGACGGTCAGCCCAGGTGGCACAAATAACGACAGCAAGAGCCTGAAGGCCCTTTGTGCCCAGCGCTGGCCCTGAGGGTGCCCTTGTCCCCCCTGGCAGCCCCTGGAGTGGGGGTGGGGCAGAGCAATGCTGCCTGAACCCCACGAATCCGGGCTGGGTTGTCCAAAACACACCAACCCCCACCCAGGTCCTTCAGGGCTGTTGGCCCTAAAGGACGGGGACTTGTGAGGTGGGAAATAACCACCCGCAGGGCGGGGAACCCTTTTCTACCATTTCTTTAAAGTTTAGCGTAAAAATAAAGGTGCCAGCCTTGAGCCATGGAGTCTCCAGGGTTATTCATTGAGCCAAGGCGACACCGGGTTCAGTACGGATGCTCCAGGACATGGACCATGTTGTCCAGCAGCGCCGGCCGGGTCTCGGTAGCGGTGGGGACGACCTGGGTGCTGGCAGGAGGAAGCTGTAGCGCCCCGTGTCCCTCAGCTCGATGGTGAAGGAGCATTTCACCTGCTGCCGTGGGCCCAGTTGACGGCGGTGCCGCTGGCCGTGCCTGCAGGGAGAGGAGGGGAGGGGTGGACACGGTGCCAGGGGATAAGGAAGGGACCCTGCAGGTGGTGTCAACTGTGCTGCCACAGGTGTGTTTGGTCCCACGCACAGCAGCCAAGTCACTCACCGCCTTTTTAGCCAGTTCATGCTGCAAGGGAGAGCCCGACAGTGGCGAGACCTGGTGGAGCAAGACCTTGGGGCAGCGGAATCTAGAGCCCAGCATCATTCCCCACCCCCTCTGCTCTTGCTTTTTCCCCCTAACAGCCCCCAGGAACCAGGTGATGGGCTTCAATGTGCAGGTTGTATCTAACGAGAGGAGCAGGGAGGTCCTGGAACGCCCTGACCTGACTCCCCCAGCAAGGCTGGTGCTCACAGCCCCACGCCTGTGTTTTGGGGCCATCAGCAGCTCCTGGTGGCTGGGCACAGACACTGTCTTATAGCCGCAGGGCAAAAGCAGCACCCGGGAGTAGCTGTGGGTGGAGATGACCGATGTCACGTTCCCGTGGCCGAGGGTGATGTCCACAATGGCTTTCAGTCCCCTCTCGGAATGGGCGTAAGGGCCGTGGCAGGTGGTGGGGCGG
>NW_010392403.1:31460-33358 GCF_000710305.1 Buceros rhinoceros silvestris | reverse complement strand
GGGGCCGTGGCAGGTGGCGTGGCAGGGGCGGCTGCTGGAGCCGGGGCCTGGGGCGGGGAGGAGGCGGCACCGCGCAGGGAGGCTGCCCCTGCTCTGGGCTCGCTAGTCCCCGGGGCTCTCCCCTCCAGCAGGAGGCTTCGACGCTTTGAGGCTCAAGTGGTGCCCAGTGTGGGGAGCTGGTGGCCGGCTGTCACCTCCAAAGGCCACATCCCGGCTGCGTCTGGGATCACGCCGATGCGGCGGGAGCGGGCGCTGATGGACCTTGTCTTGCACCACATGCGGTTCTGGGAGCAGATGGGGGCAAGACTGTCATGGGGTTGTGAATCCCACCCCCCCTGGGGACCGATGACGCCCTCCTGCCCAAGCATCTCTGAGGATGGGAGGAAACCACCTCCACCCACTCACCATCCCGCATGGGGAAGAACATCCCTCCCACCCAAAACCAGTAGCCAGCCACGGCTGCTGGAGACATGTGCGGGGACAAGGTCCCCCTTGCAGCGTCCCTGCACGCATGGAGCTGTGGGTGAAGGCAAAGCCATCGGGGTTGGTGACAATCTCAAAGGAGGTGTCCATGCTGCCCAGGATGGCGGCGACAAAGGGGTGCTGCCCGTATTCCTCAGCGATCTGCCCGGGGAGGGGAGCGGGACCTGCCTCGCTGCCCCTCAGGGACTAGGGATGTGACCAAGTGGCACTGTGGGGACGCGTTAGAAAAGGGCTGGGGTAAGGATGAAGGGCCCAGGGCACGCGGTTACCTTGTTGGCCACGCAGGTGCCGGTGGCCTGGGTGATCCATTCCCGTGAGTGGATGCTGGTGTCCAGCCAGACGGCGCTGAACTGTGTGGCCAGGCGGCAGTTCAGCCCTGTGGCCCCCCAGGGCGAGGCGAGGCGAGGGTGCCCCTGGTGCCCGCCTTCAGCACGCACAGGGGTCTGTTCTCGCAGCTCTGCCCCATCTGGATCTTGCTGACGAGGCTGGATGATCATCCGCCAGCGTGTCCACCCGGTCACAGGTCTGGAAGGAGGAGCTGCTGGGTCACGAGGCTCACCCGGGCTTTCTGGGTTTGGGGGTTTCCAGCACCAGATACAACATGCAGAGCTTCCCTGGAGACCTGGGGCTGTCCTGGAGAAGACCAGGTGAGGGGAAAAAGCTCTGAGGTCCCCCAACACCATCAGTGCCTCCGTCAGCCACCCACTGGGCTCCAAGCACAGGGTTTGACCTCCAAAACGAAGCGGGGGGGTCTTCCAGCACAGCGAGGAGCTGCCCGGAGAGGCCAGGCTGCGTGTGGAGGGATGACCAGTCGCTCGGCTCAGCTAAAACCTCCACCCGAGGAGGACAGACATGTCCCAGGGGGTCTTGCTGCCACCACAAATGTCACCGCATGCACACAACCATGGCATGGGCTGAGTGTGACCCCAGCGAGAGGAAGCGAACGGGCTGCAGGGTGAAGTACCTCATCTGCTGAGTGACAGGAGGCAAAATCCAACGTGCTGGTGCTTCTCTCTGTCCTCCTGGACCTTGACATGGTTTTCTTCTCCTCACCCAGGAACTCCTGTTTAGGAGGGGGAAGTATCTCCACATCCATGTGTCTGTCTGTCTCCATCGATACGTATTTCCTCTGCTCCAGCCCAGCCGGGATGGGTACAGCCCCCAGCAGAACGGAAACGTTCTCCTTCTCTGGCAGAGAGGTTTCCCCGCTCGGGTCGGTCCTTCCCCTGGCAAAGCTCAGGGTGGTTTCTACTCAAAACCTGAAAACCTCCCTCCAGAGCTGGCCTGAAACTGCGTCTTTCTCCGCGTCCACGTGGCAAAAGCTGCCGGATTTCCCTCCTTCAGGATGTCGCCCTTCTTGCTGGCCCCAAAGGAGGGTGGATGGGGCTGGCTTCTCTCACCCTGCTCCCCGCCCA
>NW_010392403.1:30966-31353 GCF_000710305.1 Buceros rhinoceros silvestris | reverse complement strand
CCTCCTCCCCGCCCACCCAGGGTTGCCCACCAGCCCCTGCTGTCGGCAGGACTCACCCCACGAAGAGCCGCTCGCTGCGGGCGGTGGGCATGGGGGTGGGGAAGACCAGGAGGATCTTCATGGTGAGTGGAGACAGACGAGCCTCAGACCCCGAGGGCATCTGCTGCAGGGGCACCCATGGACCTTGTCACCGAGGTCTCACCAAGGCCACATCTGCTGGCCCCGCGGAGCAGGCAGTGACAAACGGCTCAGCCAGGAACAGCTCCGGGAAGTCCAAACACCTGCTTGATTTGGTGAAGTCAAGAGCAGCCAAACCAGGGAGGATCTGGTGACGTCCTCCTCCGCTCGGCCGGGGAGGTCGCATGCCAATAGCTTCGAGCGGGGAGG
>NW_010392403.1:29501-30853 GCF_000710305.1 Buceros rhinoceros silvestris | reverse complement strand
GTGACGTCCTCCTCCGCTCGGCCGGGGAGGACGCGTGCCCGTAGCTTGGTGCGGGGAGGTGTCACGGTCACAGTCACCACCCAAGCCACGGGCGTGGGGCTTGTAGGAGCACGCCAGGACACGGCGCCTCGCTTCTGTTGATTTCTTTATTAGAGGTTGTCACCCGTAAGTCCGTCATAATCATCCATAATAATTGTCGCTGTCACTGTGTGTCCCACGGGTCACGGCTGAATTACGAGCGGGTGCTCGTCTGTGTGTGATTAATTACGTATCCCCACGCCTACATCTAGAATTCAAAATATCCAGCTAGGGTTGTCACCCGTCACCAAGCCCGTCCCAGCAGTGGGACCAGCTGGGCACGGACCAGGTCTCACCTCGCTGGCGTGTCGCTGAGCCCGGAGCCAGGCGTCCCCGGTGGGGGGTGGCACAGGGACGTTCACCCGGGGGTGATGCTCAGAGTGAAAGAGAGGCTCCTTTTGGGGTCAAAAGCGGTATTTCTTCTGTCTGTAGTGCTGGTACGTGAGCGGGCGCAGGACGGCCGCTCCCGGAGCGCCGCTGCTGGCTCAGGAGGTCACTTCTCACAGAGGTTTCTCGGTTCTGCAGCTCATAGCAGCGTCTTTGCTTATCTACGAGGCCCCGAGCTCGGGATGCGGCGGGTCCCCGGGCGGGTTCCAGGCCCGGCAGACACATCACGGTCAGGATTTCAGCAGGCGGCTTCTGTCCATGATTTTCCACGATACAACCTGCAGGTTGGGCCCACAGGAGGTGCCACCATCAGGGGCCTGTTATGGCTTCATGACGCAGAAGGGGAGATGTCGGTGAGCTGGTCCTGGTGGCAGTGCCAGGGTAGAGGATCTTGGGGTGGTTGAGGTGGGAAGGGACCACAGGAGGTCTGTGTCTGACCTCCTGGACGAAGCAAGGTCAGCTCCGGGGGCAGAGCAGGTGCCTCCACGTTGGGCCTTGGAGTTCTCCAAGGCCGGCGGCTGCTCAGCCCCAATGTGCGACATGGCCCACTGCTGGACTGTCCTCCTGGTGGAAAAGCTTAGGTCCAGCCTGGCTCTCTCTGCTTTCAGATGATGCTGTTGTCTCTCCCATCATGCTTTGTGGTGAAGAGCTTGGCTCCACCTTCTCAATAACCTCAATAACAGGGATGGGAGGGTCCCCATTAGGTGCCTCCCACCCCAAAGCTGTCTCACGTCCAGGCCAAAGCAGCCGTTCTCCCTCAGCACCCCATGGTGGTACCCCATCTCCTGTCCTTTCTGGTGGCCTCCAGCGGTCTCGCTCCAGGTCTCTTCAGTGTCACGGGTCCTGCTTGCAGCTGTCATCAAGCCACACACTTACAAGAAGAGGGC
>NW_010392403.1:28944-29403 GCF_000710305.1 Buceros rhinoceros silvestris | reverse complement strand
CCACACTCTTACAAGAAGGGGGCCCAGGTGACCTCAGGACCTGGGTGGTTGGATTGATCTTCAGAGCCAGCGTGAGGCCACAGGTCTACAACCCCAGCAAAGCTCCTCAGGCTCAGCAGCTCCCGCCCACCACTTGCCACAGGGTCCCCACGCTGGTGACAATGCATTGGCCAGGTCCGGGGGCCGCCCATGTGCCCTGGGCCCTCCTCGCCAGCGGGGTTTTACCAGGGGTGGTTCTGTCGCCAGCTGGAGGACGGGGTTTTGGGAGGTGAGTCAGCTGGGGAAGCAGGTGCCACCAGACAGGGCCACGAGCAGAGGGGACAGGGCCACGTGCGGGGAGCACTCGCTGCCCCGCACTCGGGTTTGCTTTCCAAAACTCGTGCACTCATCCCAAACCCAAGCCCAGGTGGTGCCTCCCGATGCCTCAGCTGCACCGTCACCTCCCCAGCCCCCGCCCCC
>NW_010392403.1:27950-28844 GCF_000710305.1 Buceros rhinoceros silvestris | reverse complement strand
TCCGGACGAACGCTTCTCCCACCGCATCAGGGGTTGTTTCTCGGCTGCGCAGGGAGGAGCGAGTAACTCGCCAGCTGCTGGGGGATCACGGGGCAGCGAGATAAACCTGTTAGACCTGATAATCCCTGCAGCAGCAGCAGCAGGGGTGGCTAATCTCTGAGCCCCCCGGGCACGGCCCTGAGCTCTTTGCTCTTAATCCCCACGAAATTAGCAGGTTGAGCACCAGAACAAGGGAGCACTGGCCGTGCTGGACGGGAGCAGGCGTCCTCCACTGCCACCCTCCCTCTGACCAAACGTGGGAGGGAGCAAAGGGCCAGGAGAACCCCCCTCCTGCCAGCAGCTGGTGGCCTGGCAGCATCACGAGGCTCGTTAAAGGAAATTAAACTCCTTTAATCAGCCTCATAGGCTGGATTATGCTTCTTAACTTCAGCCCCTGAGCACCAGCCCCCGGAAGCAAGAGCTGTCAGAGCCCCCACGGCCACAAGCAGCAGCACGGAGCTGTTACACACACAAACACAAATTCTGCCCCGTCCCCTCTAAAGAGCCACCGGATGACACCGGGGTGTGAGGCACGTTCAGCTAATCCCCGGCTGTGGCTCCGTGGTGGGAGCAGAGCAATTAACTTTCTAGATGACCCGGTTTGTCACTCAAGTGCCCCAGCAGCTCTGAAGAGCTCACACGACTTGCACAGAACCACAGAGTCAGGGGGTGGTTTGGGTTGAAGGGACCTTCCAAGCTCCTCCGGCCCAAGCCCCTGCAGGGAGCAGGGACATCTGCCCCCAGAGCAGGGGGCTCAGAGCCCCAAGGGCTAACCTGACCTGCCATGGGGCCAGCGATGGGGCTGCTCCCACCTCTCTCGGCAGCCTGGGCCAGGGTCTCCCCCCCTTCAGAGTA
>NW_010392403.1:26259-27791 GCF_000710305.1 Buceros rhinoceros silvestris | reverse complement strand
ACTCAGGGCTCCCCGCAGCCTCCTCTGCTGCAGCCTGAACCCCCCCAGCTCTCTGCCCTCTCCTCCCAGCAGAGGGTTCCACCCTGGGGGCATTGCTGGGGCTCCTGTGGCCCCGCTCCAGCAGCTCCGTGTCTCTGCGGGGCTGAGGAGCCCCGAGCTGGCCCCAGCCCTGCAGGGGGGTCTCCCCAGAGCAGAGCGGGGCAGAGGGACGAGCATCTCCCCCTGTCCCAGCCCACCCTTCTGCTCTCCCACTGAATCTCTCACTGACGCAAGTCCCTCCCTGACCGTTTCAGCCGGGTGGGAAGAGCTCTCTCCTCATCTCACCCAAGGCCACTCTGGCATCTCAATGGCCACACAAGTGCCCACATCTCCCACCCACCTCTTGTCGCTGCTCCTACTCATTGTGGTGGAGCTAAAATCTTCGAAGGGGTCTAAAAGCGCAGGGGATGCCGTGAACCAGAGGAGCACGAGATGCTTTTATATGCAGACAGGAGGGTGCAGACGGGGTTTTATTCAGCCAGGTGCCGCATCACTACGGCTGTCACCGAGGGATGGGAACTGCCCAGGTTCTCACCCCAGCTTTCAGTAGGAGTTGTCTCGCACGTGCTCCATGATGGTTTTCAGCCCCAGCCAGGTCTCCTGTGCAGTCGGGATGATTTGGTTGGACGGCAGGAGGAAACCGTAGCGGCCCGTGTCTCGCAGCTCAAAGCCGAAAGAGTATTTGATGCCGTTGTCGTAGCTCCAGTCGATGCTGCCTCCACTGGCTTGGTCTGGAAGGGAAAGGGCAGGGAGCCAGAGGGGTGAGCAGAGGGCGTTTGACTCCTGCCATCCTCCATCTGGCGTTGGAGAGGGACAAGTATCAGGTTTATACACCACCGCTCAGCTCTGATATGGACTGGAGGGGGGGTCGCTCTGCAGAAGCATCCCTGCTTCCAGGAGGGGGAGAGCACGGAGCTGGGGACAGGGGCTGCTGTGCTGGGACAGCCCACGACAGCTCAGACTAGTAAAACACTCACAGATAACGTCGTAAATGGTCCCCACTGTGAAGGCGGTGCCGTACAGGGACTGGATGGAGTTGGCGGCAGCTCTTCCCAAGGCATCCTGGAGAGGAGAAGATGAAGCACAAGTCAGGAAGTAGCTGACTCTCTAGTGTCTCTCTAGTTGAGGGAAATCCCCACAACCTTTCACAGTCTTTCACCCTCCCCGATAAACTAGTGCCAGTTGCTGTCCCAGTGATGGCTCTCACAGTTTCCACAGTGTTAGTGGGAGATGAACTAAACCACCACAGGTTCTGTGTCTGATCACCCAGTGCCTCATCTCACCAACTGTCTTGTCAAGGTTCAAGAGACACCAGAAAATCCCAAGACAGTCAAAGAACTTAGTCAGAGCCAGCTTTGGGTTCACCGCAACAGCATAAGGACCAGGGCAGGGAGCGTCCCCCTGCACTGGGGGCACTGGGGAGGCCACCCCTCGACTCCTGGGTCCAGTGCTGGCCCCTCCCTGCCAGAAGGACATGGAGGGGCTGGAGCGTG
>NW_010392403.1:24602-25934 GCF_000710305.1 Buceros rhinoceros silvestris | reverse complement strand
GTGGATCCCCCAACCCTGGAGGGGTTTCCCAGCCGTGTGGAGGTGCTGCTGAGGGACAGGGGGCAGGGGGGACCTGGCAGTGCTGGGGACGGGGGCACTCGAGGAGACCAGAGGGCTTTTCCCATCACACGGGTTCTGCGATTCTCTAACATGTTTGCATCTGACCAAGGTTTCTCTTTTCAAGGCGGTGCCTTGCGCTGGGTCTCTGTTCGCTCTCCTGGGTGGTTACTGCCGTGGCTGGTGGAGTTCAGCCCCTTGTTTTTCCCCTGACACCTCGTTGTAACACCCGAGTATCGGCAGCCGGCTGGGCAGAACAGAGGAAGCTGAAACCAAGTCGCCGTGTCTCACCAGCTCGGCGTAGTCGGCCGGTTTCGTGCGTTTATAGCCGTAGGGACACATCAGGAGCTGAGAGTAACTGTGGAGGGTGAGGAAGGCCCGGACATTTCCGTGGTTCTTAATAAAGTTGACAATGGATTTCACTTCCACCTCTGAGTTGGCCTTGGGCCCATGGTACTGGTCTGAACAGGGATCACTACTGCCTCCAGGACCTGTCGGTGCGAAGAGGGAACAAAGGCAGAGCTGTGAGCCTGGCACTCGTGACATGTCAGAGCAGACCAGCACAGTCCTAAGAACAGGTCTTCAGCCAAAGGCAAGGCCTGAATTGTGGATCAATGGGGAGAAACGCTCAGACAGCAGCGACAGAGCATGAGTAATCGAGGGAGGAGCTTCCCGACGATACAGAGCACTGCCCTCGTCTTGTGCTCGCTGCCAATAAATGACCCGAAATGGTCTTTGTGACAGAGCTACTGCCCCAGGTCACCACCTTCTCCCTGAGCCCCAGAGATTCAGGTTATTGCTGCTCCTGGCTAAGAGGATCCAGCAACACGAAAGGGAACTTTCTTCTTCATGACAAAATCCAGAAACCTTATTCCCACCTCCAAAGCCTGCGTCCCAGTTCCGGTTTGGATCAACCCCGATGCACGGGCTGCCTTCACTCCTGGAGCGGGTCTTCCGCCACAGGCGATTCTAAGACAAAGAAGCACTAGATGACCTTCAAAGGTCCCTCCCAACCCAAACCATTCTAGGGCTTCAAAAAGGAGCCAAGCTCGCTCCTTGCATTAAAACTGCTGCCCAGAAAGAGCTGCCCTTCCAGGAAGGGATCCTAGGCACGAGCCTAAGATGGTTTCTGATGGGCTGACTGCCAGGACGGGACAAAGGTTGAAGGGCTGGTGAATGGACAGTGGGTCAAGCCAGGTTAGACGAGTAACGAGCACCTTTGGCTGCCCAGCTCTCTTGTAACTCCTTCCTACAGCATTAAGAAATGGATTTTCA
>NW_010392403.1:19477-24487 GCF_000710305.1 Buceros rhinoceros silvestris | reverse complement strand
GAAGAGCGTGAGAGCTCCCTGCGTCAGCTGGGACCCCCAGCCCGCTAACTCACTGTGGTGTGAGTGAACACGTATCCGTCAGGGTTGGAGACCGCCAGCAGGAAAACGTCCATGCGGCTCAGCAGAGAGGTGACGGACGGGTCCCTCCCGTAGTCGGAGGCAATCTAAGCAGAGGCAGCGTGTGGTTAACAACAGTAACAACACCGTGGTGAGCGGCGCGCTTCTTTCCCACGTGCTCACGCTCTGACAGCCCGGTACAGCGACGCGGCAGGGCAGGGAAACAAGGAACATCGATTATCTGCTGGCCATAACTGTTCCTCGTCAGACCTGGAGCTTGGAGAGCGCAATGAACCTGTGTCACTATTTCCTGCTGGTGACAGGAGGTCAGTGGAAGAGGGCTACAAAACTCTCTCCTGCCTGTCTCGGAGAATGGATCAGAGCTGGCACTAAGCTTGAGCTGGATTAGCCAGGCTGGGAATACACAACTGTGCTGAAGTCCTCAAGGATTTCACCTGAGCGACTACGTTGTGCCTGCCTAAACTTCCCCGCCGCTCCAAGATGACGCGGCATCTCCCAGCTCTCTGTCTAGGCAGCCACCACGTTCTCTCTGGAGTCGCCGTGGTTTCAGGGGGGTGCAGGAGCATCCGCAGAGCTCACGTAGGGGTGCGAGGTACTTTTAAACAGACAGGGGCGTTCCCGAGGTAAAAGAACAATCCACCCCTGTGGAAGTGACCTTTCTAGCGATCCATATGGCGCTTGCTTGGGTAACCCACTCTCGGGAATGGATCCCGGCGTCCAGCCAGATCGCAGGACGGTTGCTCCCTCCGGTGCTGAACTGTCAAACGAAACAGAAAGTTTTAAGACTCTCCCTGACTCCTTCTGGTCAGGAACACCCCGTATAGACCGGGGTGCTTCGGGCTGCACTGTGTCTATAATGCACACGTATGTTGGCGTGTGTACCCCGGTATGTTCGCAGACACTTGGTGAGCTGTGCCGTACCTTCAGCACATACAGCGGCCGCTTTTCATAGGACTGCCCGATCTGGAGCTTACTGACAACGCTGCTGTACTCCGCCGCGAGACGATCCAGCTCTGCGTAGATCTGCAATGGGAAGCCGTGATGACAGCGACGTCACAGTTAGGTATAGCACTGCCCAGGACAAGCGCAGGACCTGATGGAACCGACTTTTCTGTCCTATTGCCCCAGTGCCGCGACCTCACCAAAGCCCCAGCTCAGCTCGGGTCAGTGTGGTCAGTGCTGTTACTAACATCACGCAGTAGAAGGAAGCTCTACCATATCATCAACGTTGTCTTATTCCAGGACTCAGTTCAAAACCCTCTTTAAGAACTTCTGGTAGAGAAACTACCTTACCCTCTGCGCTGCTCGATAGCTACCGGTTTCCTTTATTTCCCTGTTTCCAGGTTCATCTATTTCTCAGTCTCTTTTGAGGGCCAGAGGGGAGGGTTTTGACAGAGCCCTGAGGAAGAGGTGGTGAAAACGTACGAGCAACACGTGCCTGTTCCAGCACTCTGTTGGGGAAAACACTGGCTCATCGTGTGACCACAAAACCAATACATTTAAAAACATAAACCACGTGCCGAGAGAAGCTGGAGAGACATTTTAGATCCTCATATGGGATGTTTAGTTGAAGGCAGCACGAGAAGGGCCAGAAAAAAAGTATCCTCTTCCCCCAAATCTGAGGTACTCACCTCCTCCAAAGTGTGGTAAGTGCCGTAGTTGAAGGTGTTGCTGCTGCGCTCCTTCTGTTGACCATAGGCCATATCTTCCTTTTCTTTATCTAGAACAACCTAAAAGAAGCCATTTGAATGTTGAGAACAACCTGCTTAACGTGCAAGCTTCGGGCCAAACGTTCCTTTCCAATAACGACATGGTGGCGCTGCGTTCATGGCTCCAGACCTAAACGTTCCACAGCGACAGAGCAAACAGAGGCTCCTGCCGAAGGTCCGTCCGGATTGTGACCCTGAACTCCTCTTGACGTTGTTTACTGAATTCTGACTCACTTCGGTGTTGTGATCCCCAAATGTCTGAGGTCAAAAGACCTCACTCAGGGGTTATCAGAAGAGCCCCGTGGACCTTGTGAGTTTATGGATGGTTTCAGATAGAACCTGCTTAGTGATCTCCACAGTGATCCGCAGATCATCCTTGAGAAACAAACCCACTGCAAAAATAAGGGGAGGACCTTGTGGAAAGCAGAGGGTAGAAGAGTCTGGGTTAATGAAGGAGAGTCACTGGATTGTGACTCGCTATGTGTTTACAAAGGATATAAAAGCTAAACGTGCCAATCGCAGTCCCCAGCCTGGTGGGGCTGGCAGGGGCCTCTGGGGATCGCCCAGTCCAGCCCCTGCTACAGCAGGTCCCCAGCGCAGGGTGCCCAGTTTGGCGTCCAGGCGGGTTGGGATCTCCCCAGAGCAGGAGACTCCGCAGCCTCTCTGGGCAGCCTGGGCCAGGGCTCCTCACCCGCACAGCAAACAAGTGTCTCCTCCTGCTCAGGTGGAACCTCCCGTGTTCCAGTTTGTGCCCGTTGGCCCTTGTCCTGTCACTGGGCACCACTGGGCAGAGTCTGGCCCCTCCTCCTGACCCCCTTTAGCTCTCGATCCCATTGGTGAGGTCCCCTCTGAGGCTGCTCTTCTCCAGCTGAACAGCCCCAGGGCTCTCAGCCTTTCCTGGGCACAGAGATGCTCCAGCCCCTCCTCATCCTCGCAGCCTCCCCTGGACTCTCCAGTAGCTCCTTGTCTCTCCTGAACTGGGGAGCCCAGCACTGGACCCAGGACTCCAGACATGGCCTCACTGGGGCAGAGCAGAGGGGGAGGAGAACCTCCCTGATCTGCTGCCCACACTCTTCCCAGGAGTCCAATGGCCTTCGTGGCCCCAAGGGTGCATTGCTGCCTCATGGACAACTTGTTGTCCACTGGCATTGCCGACCGACCTGCAGGTCTTCGATCAGGATGGAGTACTGGATCCCATGGGCCTCCAGGAAGGCTCTGACTGCCTGGACACTGCTCGCGGGGATTCGCACATCCACAGGCTGGGCAATGGCCGAGGGATTTATCCAGAAATCGAGCTGCAAAGAGAAAGGAACATGGATTTGGTCTGGGGAAAGCGTTCTGCAAGCAGCTTTCCTAAAGCTTTAAAACCGCTGGTTTCTCCCAAATGGAATAACTGCCGCAGGACTGTGCCCTGTCACACCTACAGCACCTGGAGCCTCACCACAGCCTCAGTGAATGTGACAAACGCACCGAAAAATAACAAATAACTGAAATTCAGCATTTTCACTGACCTCAGAGCTTCAGACTAACAAACAAGAGGAAACTTCCATCTTCTGTGAGGATTATTTTACCGTTCTCCCTCCTACCAGGGGAGGTTTCAAGAGAAGCTCTGTCTGACAGCGTTAGGTCACATGAAACCCACTGGATTTACTTCTCCTTTAGTAAGGCTTCTCCCAGCTTCCATTCCTATACTATTCAAATTGATACTTTTAAAGAAAATACTCACCAATGGCAATAACACGATAAAAAAATGCCTCCAGAGTACTGACATACCTCAAGGTGCTCCAGCGATTCCAAAAGCTGTATCTTCTCCACCTCCTCCTCATTTCTTGTCGTGATTTGGAGAACCTGGTGCCTGCAACAAACTAGTAAGTCTTCAGAGAGAGTCTCAAAAAGGGGCCTGGCTGAACTGCTTGTTCTTGAGACCATGACTTTGGTGGGCAGGTACTTCCGTGCTACCAGCTGGTACAACTTCTCCAACGCAGTTGACTTGGTGCCGTTCAAGAGTTCGACCAACAACCTGCTACCCGTGCAGTAGGTCAGTAACTAGTGAAACGGCAGGTTTTGCGATGTGCTCATAAACGAGACATCAGGTGGGTGAGTTTCTAGGGTCAGGCTCGCGTCAGTTATTTTTTGTCAGAAAAAAGTATTCTGGTTGAGTTTGCAAATGACGGAATGTTTCTATACAACAAACCAAAGGCTGCACACGGGATTCATTTCACCGTTCCTCGGTTTACTCGAAGACTGTTGACAAACTTCTCTGTGTTGTCAGAAGTTGATACCATCAGAGGGTGGTTCGCACCATGCCGAGGGGAGTGAATCACCCTCTGGAAGTACATCGCTCCACCGGTTACAGAGGTAACCCCAGCGATTACCTGGACAACATACAGTGAGCAACAGTGAGCAACACCCGGAGAGGTGGCAGCAGCCCCATCGCTGGCCCCATGGCAGGTCAGGTTGGCCCTTGGGGCTCTGAGCCCCCTGCTCTGGGGGCAGATGTCCCTGCTCCCTGCAGGGGCTGGGCTGGAGGAGCTCGGAAGGTCCCTCCAACCCAAACCACTATGTGTTTCTATGATCCACCACCAACTGCATGCAACAGCTGGGGGACAGGAGATCCTACTCTGGAGAACCAGGGGGATTTTGAAGAAAACCTGGAAGCCACAATGAAGTAACAGCCCAGGATCAACGCCGTAGCCAAGCACACCGACATGCTCCTCAGCTGTACAGCGTGGGGGTCCTGCAAGCGAGCCGAGCCGTAGTGCTGCGTTTGCAGACGGCACGTGGTGGTTAGAGCGTTTGCTTGGGGGTGGGTTTTCATTCTCTTCCCCAGGCATCTTTGGCCGCCGTTGGAGACAGGGCAAAAGCCCGTGGAGTCCCGTACCTGCACCCGGCCCAGCTGCTCTGCTGGCATCCACAACAGGCTGAGCTATAAGGAAGAACTGGTTTCTCCTCTTCTATGAGGTTCTTACAGGGTAAAACTCTGGGGAAATGATTTTGCAATGCCACGTAGAGATAAACCTTTAGAATTTTATGGTTGGAAACGAGGATTGGAATGGCTCAGAGAGGCTCTGAGGAGAACTGACGTGTAGAGAGAAATGAGACTCCTCAAAAACAAAGGGAAGTTTGTGACCTTTCTGATGTGAGGCCAGGTTCTGGTCCTTCGGCTCTGCTTTGTGCTGGCCCAGACCTGTCGAGCTGAACGCTCGAGCTTTGCAGCGGTTCA
>NW_010392403.1:10944-19385 GCF_000710305.1 Buceros rhinoceros silvestris | reverse complement strand
GCTCCAGATCAAGGCTGAAGACCGCTCCCTAGGTACAGTCAAAGCCAAAACGAAACCTTGAAAACGAATTTAGGAATTCAGCTCTCAGCTAGACTTGCAAAACCCAAATGAAAGTAGCGAGAGGTTCCATCAGACGCTGGAGTACCAAAGCAACAAGACAAGTCAGTGATAAAAAGCAAAGAATGTGCCCCAAGCGGCGCTTGTGAAGTTAAAGTCAAGGAAAGCAACAACTGGAAAATACAGCCTTAAATGAAAACTCATCCTCAAGATCACAACTCACCCCACAAAGGTTTCCAGGCACAGGGAAGCCCCGAAGAGGGCACTGAAGATCAAAAGCAGCTTCATGTTTGATGCGAAGTTCAACTCAGCCTAAGCAAAAGGGAATTTATAGAGGACTTGTTCAGAAACCCGTCTTCAGATAAAACTTAACTGTCTGCCATGTGACCAAGCTCTCACATTTATCAGAGCTCTCAAGGCAACCAACAGAGAGGAGGACGATTTCGCCTCCAAAAAAAAACATTTTCCGCTGACACATTCAAGCCTGGAAGGGAGGAGCTGTTTTCAAAGCTTTACCCCCAAAGCCCCTCCGTGGACTTTTGCACATTTTGCCAGACAGAGGAACACAGAGTCCAGCTGAACGTCGTCCCACCTCTCACTGGGGGTGAGGAGCTCTCCCAGGTGACCCTTGCTCATGGGTTTTTCTCCGATAGATGTCTAGTAGCCCACTCCTTGTCACCAAGAGGCAGCCAGCAGAAAGGCCTCGCTCCAGCCAAAATACTCAGTTGGAGCAACTGTTGTGAAGGATGAGTTCCGAGCTCCTCAGCTGAGATGGTTTCATCCAGATCCAGCAGCCCGTGCTTCAGGCAAATTAAGGTCACAGCAAGAGTCCCATGAAAGTGAGTGAAGTAGGAGCAGAAAAAAGCCTCGGGTGAACCAGAGCTTAAGGGAGCTCAGCTCTGCAGGCAGGGGAAGGAGTTTGAAGAACAGCCACTGCCAGGTCCTCTCACCTGCACGATGCCCTGATCCAGAAGCCCACCAGTCCCTTTGCTCTTGTGCTGGACTCTGTGTCTCGTTTATAAAATCACAGAAGGGTTTTGGGTGGGAAAGGACCTTCCAAGCTCCTCCAGCGCAACCCCTGCAGGGAGCAGGGACATCAGCCCCCAGAGCAGGGGGCCAAGACCCCAAGGGCCCACCCGGCCCTGCCATGGGGCCAGCGATGGGGCTGCTGCCACCTCTCGGGGCAGCCTGCGCCAGGCTCTGCCCACCCTCAGCACCAACAATCTCTCCCTTCTCTCTGCTCTGACTCTCCCTCTGGCAGTGGAACCCCTCAGCCCTTGTCCTGTCCCCACAGCCCCTGCTCAACAGCCCCTCCCCAGCTCTCGCACAGCCCCTTGCAGCACTGACAGGCTGCACTCAGGGCTCCCCGCAGCCTCCTCTGCTGCAGCCTGAACCCCCCCAGCTCTCTGCCCTCTCCTCCCAGCAGAGGGTTCCACCCTGGGGGCATTGCTGGGGCTCCTCTGGCCCCACTCCAGCAGCTCCATGTCTCTGCTGGGCTGAGGAGCCCCGAGCTGGCCCCAGCCCTGCAGGGGGGTCTCCCCAGAGCAGAGCAGGGCAGAGGGGCAGGATCCCCTCCCTCGAGCTGCTGCCCACGCTGCTGGGGATGAGCCCAGCACATGGGGGACTGCTGGGCTGTGAGTGCACATTCCCGGCTCGTGCTGTTTTTCATAGCAGACTCCACACACTTTTGTAAGCCCAGTCCTCACGTTTTCAGGCTCAACAGGAGCCTCAGGCAGGGTTCTGCCTGGTTTGACATACAGGAATGAAGTCATCCTGCAAGCGTGTCTTGGGCACACCGTGGAAGACAGGTGCTCAGCAGAGAGGTCAGGTTTGTTCCTGCAAGTCCCCAGGTCTCTCAGCTTTAACCCGACCGAGCTCTTGGGATCCGAGCAGGTCTCCACCCTCAGCATAAACCCAGGTTTATCCTAAGGGACAGGAACCACTGTGAGAACATCCTGCCTCCAGCCCTGCAGTAACTCTGGTGGAGGTCAAATCCCACCTGTGGCTTATGGCCTGTGACAGAAAGAACAGACAGACCCTCCACACGCCTCCTGCAGACTCACTCTTTGAAAACAGGAAGGAGGGACTTAATTCAGGGCACAATTATAGCTTGCTTCATTACTCATGCTACACGCCGCATGGATTTAAAGGCTGCCAAGAGATCCTGCCAAACATGATGTCAGGGCCTGAAGTGTATCAACAAGCTCCAAGTGCCCTGACCAGCCTCGTCTGGTGCCTCCACCCTTTGCATTTACAGAGCTGCGCTGAAACCCAAACCTTCGTGCCCAGTCTCAACCGCCACCGGAGGGGTGCAGAAGCCTTGAACCACACACCGGTGGAGAACTGCACAGGCCAAAAGCAAATCGGGGAGCATCAAGAGCAGGGGTGCACCACCACAGCAAGCCAGAAGGCCAAGGTGACCACGAGGCAGGAGGGGGTAGAGAGCTCACCACAAGCAGCACAGCCCCAGGGGCCCCGAACAAGAGGAGCAGAGCAGGTCTGGTGGCACTGACCAGGAACAAGCACAATCCAGATCCTCGGGGAAGTCACAGGTCCACAGCTGGGATGTCAGGAGCTACAAGCCCGAGTCCACCACGCACCCACCGCGGCTCAAACATGGACTAAAACAAATGGCCTCAACTCGAGGGCAGCTCCCACGCCAAGGGGCGGAGGGTGTGTGGGTGGGGGCACCCCGCGAGCCTCCTCAGGGCAATTAGCACTCTCGGGGCCGGGGCACACCAGCGTGGGCAGGGTGTGACACGGTCCTAAGAGTCGTCTCCAGGTAAGCGTTTGGCAAGAGAGGAGCGAAGGGGTGAGAGAGGTTCAGGGACACAAGGCTGCTGCTTTTCATCTTCTCAAGCCAGACCTGGTGAAGGGCTCCAGTAACAAGTCATCTCCTGGATGATCACCATCAGTTAGCTACAAGACAGTTCTGGATCACTGCTGGGAGAACTGCTATTGCTGCAAGCGATGGGTTATTTCCACGTCCCTAATCCATGGGGCACCATGGGAACGGCCTCGATAAAGGAGCAGTAGAGATTTCGGTACGTGGCTCTCCATTCGTGGATGTGACTGGCATCATTTGGGGAGGAGGAGCCTCATTTGGATCCCACCAGAAAATCTGCCACTGTTTGTCAGTGTAATAACACTGACCACAAAGGAGCCACTTAGCTCCAACTCCAGCTTCCTTAGGCCTTCAACGTGATTCCCTGCACTGGGGGCACTGGGGAGGCCACCCCTCGACTCCTGGGTCCAGTGCTGGCCCCTCCCTGCCAGAAGGACATGGAGGGGCTGGAGCGTGTCCAGAGAAGGGCAGCGGAGCTGGGGCAGGGGCTGGAGCACAATGTGCTGAGGAGCGGCTGAGGGACCTGGCGGGGCTGAGCCTGGAGCAAAGGAGGCTCCGGGGAGACCTTCTGGCTCTGACAACTCCCTGACAGGAGGCTGCAGCCAGGGGGGTCAGTCTCTGCTCCCCAGCAACCCTGTGCCCACCCGAGCAGGGAGCTAGTCCTGGCTCTTCCACACCACCACAAGTCAGTAAAAACACTTCCATCAATAATCCAGTGAAACACGAAGTTCTTCCATTGTCAGGCACTGGCCCGGGCTGCCCAGGGCGGTGGTGGGGTCCCCATCCCTGGAGGGGTTTCCTAGCTGTGTGCAGGTGCTGCTGAGGGACAGGGGGCAGGGGGGACCTGGCAGTGCTGGGGGACGGGGGGGGCACTCGAGGGGATCAAAGGGCTCGTCCAACCACAAGGATTTTGTGTTTTACCATCCAGTTGTAGGGGACAAGCAGGTCACCCAAAGCCACCCTGTCTAATGGGACCATCCTTACCTCGGGTAACACTTTCTGGGTACGATTCACAGAACCTTCCGCATGTACAGCATTTCGGAACAGAAATATGAAGTTCCAGAATCACAGAATCACCTGGTTGAAGAGACCTTTAAGATCTCCGAGTTACACCTGTACAACGCACAAACAGTCCCTGAGGTGGTAGCTGCTGGCTTTGGCAAAGGGTGGTGACACACGGTACTGAGGGAGAGACACCCTGCAGGAAGACCGGGGATGGGCTGCACGAGTGGGCTGACAGAAACCTGGTGAAGTTCAACAAGAGTCCTTGTCCCGCTCTGCTCAGTGCTGGCCAGGCCACACCTGGAATTCTGGGTTCAGGTTTGGTCCCCGCTCTGCAAAAAAGACATGGACAGGCTGGAGAGGGTCCAGAGAAGGGCCACAAAGATGGTCCAAGGGCTGGGAAAGGCTGAGAGGACCGGGCTGGTTCAGCCTGGAGAGAAGGAGGCGCAGGGGAGACCTTCTCCCCATGTCCCAGGGTTTGAAGGGTGGCTGCAAAGAGCATGGGGATACCCTTTGTACAAGGAGTTGCGTGGAAAGGACGAGGGGTGATGGTGCAAGTTACTCCTGGGGAGATTCCGTCTGGACACAAGAGGAAAATTTTTCACCACAAGGACCATCAGCCATTAACAATCAGCCAATGTTCTCCCCAGGGCAGTGCTGGAGCCCCCAGCGCTGCACACGGGTAAGACTGGGCTGGGCAGGGGCTGGGTCAGCTTGTCCAGACTGGGCTTTGCCCAGAGAGGTTGGGCCAGACGGCCCCTGAGGTCCCTGACCAGAGGTCCCTGAGGTCCTTCCCCCCTGGGGTTCCGTGATTCTGTGATAAATGCAGGGCTCTGCGGTTGGCAGAGCCTTCACAGGTGACTGTCTGCAAAGCAGCGCTTTCGGGTATGACACACCGCCACCTCTTTCTGCAAGAGACTAACTAATTTTTTTTCTTTTTCTTCTTTGAAGTTGTCGTGGGTTAAGGTTGAAGGTAAAGTCACTGGGCAGTTAGTTGTGTTCCGACTCAACCCAGTGATACAGGATGTAACCCACGGTGTGGTTGTGTGTTGCAGGGTCCGTCTTCAGGGCTGGACGTGGAGTCTCACCGTGCAGTAAAGAGGCTCGGCCATGGTAATAGAGGTTTGATTCTTTGAACAGTATTGATGTTGCTTTTTAAGGAAGTGGAGTTCATATCCAGAAGGTTCCTTCCCAGGGCATGACCAGTCCAAATTCACGCTGTGTGCGAGTAGGATCCTGGTTTTTAGCTTTTCTTGTTCTGGACTGCAGGCTGTAGAACTCCGCACACATCGTGTTTGTGGGATTTGGGCGGCTGGCTGAAATATCTGACGTAAGCATTGACTCGCTGAAGTGTCCACATTCCAGCACATCGAGTACTCCACAAATTCCACCCAGTTAAGGTCTGCCTAAGAGGCTTGTCACCGTCTCTCATACGTGTCTGAGCTCAAGCAGTTTGACTCTGCGGGACTGAAGATTTGGGAAACAACCCGCTATCGGCCACAGCTTGAGCTCTGTGTTTTCTTTTCTCCTTGGTTGTTCTGTGTGGTTTTTGTAGAAATCTAGACTTTCTTTTTCTCTTCACATACTCTCTCGCTTTGTGGGCTTGGCTGGCTCTGGAGGTCGTATCCCTGACTGTGATCTCACACCTCAGAGCACAAATGTTTGTCTCTTTTGCACTTAACTGAGCTGTAAAGAGACTCTTTAGAGCTGATACCATGAAAAATATGCTCCATGTTCAGCTTTCCCCTCATTTACGCCCAACGATGTGGCTTTCCCCTGCTAACTACAGAATCACCTGGGTGGCAGAGACCTTTAGGATCATCAAGTCCCCCCGTCCCCCAGCACTGCCAGGTCCCCCCTGCCCCCTGTCCCTCCGGAGCACCCCCACACGGCTGGGAAACCCCTCCAGGGATGGGGGCTCCACCACTGCCCTGGGCAGCCTGCGACAAGGCTTCACCTCCCTCTCTGGAAAGAAATTCTTCCTGAGATCTAACCTAGATCTGCCCTGGCCCAACTTAAGGCTATTTCCTCTCGTCCTGTCGCTTGTCACATGGGAGCAGAGACCGACCCCCGCCTCGCTGCACCCTCCTTTCATTCTTCCTAATGAAGTGCTTGGATCTGTTTAATCAGTGTGTGCAAAACCGGGCAAACAGCAGCAGTAGAGGAGCCGATGCAGAAGGTGCCTCGGTGTGTACAGAAAGTGCTCTTGGTGTCGGACCAGAGATAAATACTTTCAGCTGTCATGTGGAAATACTCCCGTTGGGCCGTTTCTCTGGAACCAGCTGTTGCTCCATCCCCAGCATTCCTGGGACACTGCCACCTTCTCACTGCGTGTTATCGCCACCATTCCCCTGCCTTTGCAGCAGCAGCAGTGAGCAATCCCTCTGGGTCCCTGACCCCGGTACTGTTGCTCAGTAGTTGGAGGCAGCGTCTTCCATGCAGACGTGCTCCAGGCTTGTTGCGAGGAGTGGCCAGGACAGGCAAGAAAACAGTCCAGGGGGTGAGTCAGCCGCTGAGGCCGGGGGACGGGTGCTTGGGCACCGGCGCTGATCAGCTGCAGTGGACAGGAGGAGGTTTTGGACCCGCTCTAGGGCTTGGTGACAGGGAATGGCAGCGCTGCTGGTAGGAAAGCAGCTGTGTCACAGAGCCCTGGAAAGGCCCTGGCTGTAGAAGGGAGACCTGCTTTTCTGGTTCGTGATCCGCAGCCACAAGCAGTGGATGAACACTCGACGTAAGCTGAGGTAACTGCGGGATTGTATCGTAATGTATTAATTAAAAAATCAGTCGAAGAATGTATCATTTCCTTGTGCACAAAGCAGAGAGAAGCACGGGGGAACCTGGTTGGCTCTGGCTGATGACTTGAAGGATTCTTACAGCCCGTAGAGCAAGTATGGGTTTGGTGAAGGTGTCTTATTGCTCGTGAGTCCGTGTATAACATCAGCAGAGGAGCCCGTGGTGAGGGGTGCGGAGCTGATGCTGCGAGGCAGGACGCAGTGAAGCAGCTCTTCTGGGCTGCCTTGGGACCTTCTTCCCAGCAGTGAAATGAGAGGCAGAACTAACCGAGGGGTTTGGGTCGTTGTCTCTCCGCAGGCAGCTAAAGGCAGCAAACCCAAGCGTGGCAAAGGCAAAGCGCCCAAGAAGAACGTGAAGCAGGTGGTGAAGGCGGTGGACGTCCTCAGCCCAGCGGCCATGCTCAACGCTTACTACATCTGTCACAATGCCGCCGCCTGCCTGGCGTTCCGCGGCTTTCCCTGGCCTGGCTCCCCCAAAAAGAAGGGGAAGAAGAGGAAGTAACGGGGCGGCTGGAAAGCGAAGGAGTCCACGGAAACCACACTCCCCTTCCAGCGAAGAAGAGACTTTTCTGCGGATGAGGCTCGTACTGACCACTCCAGTGGTTAGCTCAAATATTTGGCCCTGATGGCTTTGTGTCGGCATAAAGACACTCTTGTTACAGCTGGCGCAGAGTGACAAGTGGCGAGTGACACTGTGCCGCTGTCCTTTCAGCTGCGGCCAGCTCTGGGAGGAATAAAGCACTGCGCCTCAGCAGCCTGGAGGGTCTGGGTGGAGTCTGCTTTACCGTTCGCCGGTCTTGCGTGGGTGGGCAGAGCTCCCCAGTAGCACTGGTGTCCCTCCAGCTGGTGGACACTTGAGCTCAGGAAGCGGGTGCTGCAGTCAGGTTGACAGCGTCAAGTATGATTTTACAACTTTATCAGCTTACCTGGGAGGCGCCCAGCGCTGCCCCTCTGGGTCAGCAAAGAGCCGTGGGGTGCCTCTGGGTGGTTCACCTCGTTCTGAAGGAAGTGGTGATGCTGGCTCAGATAAACAGCACCTGAAGCTCTGGTGAAATACCACCAGCTCCCCTGCGGCTGCAGTACAATCCGCTTGGATGTTGTCAGTGATGCCGTTACACGCAGGAATCTTGGTCCAAACATCCTGCTGGAGACCACAAGCTTTGTGTTACAGCTCAGGGCTGTTTCGTGCCGTTTCCTCCACGCGTGTTTAAGGCAGCCCTTGGTATGGTGTGGAGCAGCGTGTAGGTGAAGCTGTTCATCTCTCCCAGATTCTTGCAGTGGAGCCGCTGGGAGGGGCGAGGATGTGTCCTGAGCTGGTGCAGGCCGTGCAGAGGTGGGAAGGAACACAGAAGGGCTGGAATCTTGGAGGAGGAGCTGGGAAAAGACAATCTGCAGTGGCCTAGAGCTGCCCTAAGGGGAGATGGCCCGGTCGTCGATACCCGCGGCACTCTGCGTGCAAGGCCGCTCTCTACGCCACGAGCACAGGAATATCAGTCGGGATTGTCAGTACCACCCCTCTGGTGCCAGGCAGGGCAGCAGCTGCCTCTCAAGGTTCTTCCTGACTGGCTTAGCTGCAGGAGGAGGTTCTGGTACCCATAAGGTAACTTCCCTGGGAATGGGGGTCGACCCAAAGCGATACAGGCCTGTGGAACAGGCTGCTGCGCCGCTCTGCTCCGCTCCCAAGGCAGTCGTGGTGGGTACCCGTTTCCTCCCCGGCCGATCTGCCCTGGTGGGGCCTGCTGGAT
>NW_010392403.1:2617-10852 GCF_000710305.1 Buceros rhinoceros silvestris | reverse complement strand
CTGAATCAGAGGTGTGGTTTCAGCGCCAGCTGTGCATCACTTTGTCCTCCGCAGCATTTCCTCGTGTTCTCGCTTCCCCATCACCCACAGGACGGCTCTGGTCACAGCATACGCTTGCTGTGTTGTTCCTCCAAATACCAGTGGAGCAAGAGGTCTCTGGTGACCTCTGCATTTAGCAGGTAAATGTTTCAAAAAATTATTTATTATTATTTAAAAATCATTCCCTTTTTGTACGATATCTTTACCTCACACAGCTTTAAGGGACGGACGTTTCTAAGCACGGAGTTGGGACCTGCCTGACCTCCGGGGCACCACCCCTGTCGGTTTGGGTCGCGGGGCGGTTTGTGGAGAAGCTGAAGAGCAGTGCGATCTCCTGGCAAGACGAAGAACCCGGGTTAACAGCAGCTGCTCACAGAGCAGCTGTTTGGGGGAGGATCTTCCTTCGGGGCACCTCGTTCCCCAGCAGCGTCGGGCGCAGCCTCCTCGGAGGCAGCTGTTCTCTGGCTGGCGGGGGAGAGCGCGGGCAAGCGGTCCCATCCGATACTATGGTTACAAAGGCACTCTGAGGTCTGTGGTGGGCAGAGCCCGATGATTTCAGGGCCCCAAAGTGAAGTTTTAGTGTGCAAAAATTACTGGAACAAATAGTGAAATATCATTATGTTTCCTCTTTAAAAAAAAATCCGTCTGATTTCTGCGGGATGCAGTTGAGCGCAGCAGATGGTGCCCAGCGAAGTGCAAAGGACAAAGGCTCCGCTTTGTGGTGCGGCTGAAAAGCTGCCATTCATTTCTTCGACGAGAGAAGAGAGAGCCCTTCAACCAGCCCAAACCGCAGAAGGAAACTTTTTTTTTCTCTCTTTCCTTTTTACCTCCCTCATGCCTTGATCCATCTCGATTTTGCCTGTAATTGGGGCTCCCTGGTGGTTAATCAAGACCGACGGACATCTCTGAGGAGAAGTTTGAGCTCCAAGCGGCCCGGCTCTCTCTTTGGAGCAGGCGCTGCAGTGCCCTGGCTGTGCTGCCGACGGCTGGGGCAGATCCTGGCTCAAGCAGACGTGACTTTTCAGCCCGTCTCCACTGCCTTGTGGTGACACTCGCAGGTATTTCTCTTTCACCACAACCTGCAGGAGTTTGATTCTGCGGCGGGTGTTTCCGCCTGCTGGGGTGTGGAACTTACAAGCCGGGCTTATGGCAGATAAAACCTGTTCCAACCCACAAAGAACCTTTGGAGGGGAAGCTGGGAGCTGGAGAGGCGCTTTGCTTTACGGCACGGGTGTTCCGTGGGCCAGCTCTCGCAGGGAGCTGGGGTTTGCGTAGCCGAGCACGGTGCGGTTCGCGTTTCCTGCAGGAAGCTCTATGCCAAACCCCTCTGCTAAAAATACAGGGGATGGTGGTGAGCCTGGCTGTGGGTGGGGCCGGCGGCGGGGAGCGGAGAGTCGCAGGGCTGTGATGTGATGTGCAGAAGATGTGTAAAACAAGCTATTATTCACCACCTTGGGTGTTAGAATATTTCAAGCTGCCTGTGAGCCGCTGCCCTGCCTCGCTCTCCCTTCAGGCAGCGTCCCCGTAGTGCCTGGCACCTCCCAGCACGTTGGGTCACGTTAGGAGAAGCCCTTGCTGACATGTCGGGAAGGCTCGAGAAGTGGCACGTTCCCCTTCGCCTCCTTTCTCGTTGCCCCGGCTCTTACTTCCAGCTTTGGGGAGCCCCGCTGAGGGGATCTCCATCGGGAAGTGGTGACTGTGGTGAAGAAGAACGTTCATCCAAAAGGTGTGTTAGATGTTGGCACTAAACAGCGTCAGCAGAAGTAAATAAAAGAACGTTTTCAGTTGGTTAACCCCCGTCCCTTTGCCCGTTTGTCACTCTCTTGGTGCCCCACCGCCGTTTTGACATCCTCCAGGAAGGGAGTCCACTTTTACTGTCTCTGTCTAAGCCTCTCTCTCAAGCTTTCCATTTTTATTTTTTAAAAAGGCACAAGCTGGTTTTTCCCCTCTCTTGCACAAAAGACCAGAAAGAACAAACGACTGGCCCTCCCTGAGGTGGCTGTTCTCAGGGACGTGCTCTCAAGGTGCCACGACACCTGCAGGCACCGGTGTCTTCCAGCTCAGATACATCCTAGTGCATTGTCCACGATAAAATTTCCAGTTGTGGGTCATTTTCTGTGAAATTCAGAGATTTTGGGAGTCTTGCTTCTTGCAGATGCTTTTGAGGTCCCCTCGGAGGATGCTCACAGGCCCTTCCTGCCCGGCAGCTGCAGACTACAGGTGGATCACGGCGAGAAAAGGCCTTTTTCCTCATATTGCTTTTTTGTTCGTTTGTTTAGGCTGCACCTAATGTTCTTTATTTTATTTTGAAAGTCTTTTAAGTCCGCAGCGTTCCTTCTAGGTTATGGCTCTGTGACGTCAGGAGAAACCACCACAGGGATGGTTTTCAATTTACCGTTAAGGGCTGATAGATTCACGACTGAGCTGAAGGAAACCGGGCGTAAAATCTTTCTTTATGCAAAAGACCGGCTTAGTGTAAGCTTTCCTGCCGACGGCCTCGAGCTGTGACTGGCACCGAGACACAGAAATGTTTCAGGAAGATGAGGAAGGCATGTAACGCCCCACGTGGTTATGGCGCCTCCTTGGAAGGGCCGCGGCGGGTCGCCACGAAGGGAGCGCTCTGCTGCGGGTGGAAATCCTCAGGAAGTTCACCTGCAGTCGCGGCTGAGCGTCAGGGTCTTCTCAAGAGCTGGAATCGCAAGCGAAGGCCAAGGGCTTCTACAACCTGAAAGCCTGTTTTTAGCATTGGCTGCTGGCTGGAGACACGGATTGTACAAGGAAAGCGGAAACACTTGATGCTGCTTAGAAAAAATGCGTTGGAAACTGCATTTAACGAGAGAGCATCGTTTTCTCTCTCAGGCGATTCAGGCAGGTCGCACATCTCCAGGAGGCTCCGCTCCCACATGGCCTGTTCTGTGGGTGCAGACAACCCGCCTGGGAGGAGAGCTCTCCACGCAGCCCGGGGCGGGGGGGGAATCAGACACTGCAAACCTGCTGCCTGAGCTGAAGTTTTATTGCTAAACACTCGGTTACAATCGTTATCGCAGGTGGGTTTGTCCTGGGTGGGTTTGTCCTTGTCTGGGGGAGATATGCTCAACACCCTTGAAAAGGAGATTACTTTAAACCTGGGTCACCTCTGACGTTTCCCTGTCACGTTTGTGACAAACTGCTCATTCCTTAAACTATTTCGATCCTGGAAAAAACAATTTACTGTCTATGGGGTTTTTTTGACCCCTCTTGGTCTGAAAAAAAGAAAGGTGTGGAATGAATGTGCCTCCAGGTGCTGCTCGGCTGTGATGGGTGCCCTGCCCCAGCATCCGCTGGACACCCACCCACAGCCCCTCGGAGCGCTGGCGGCACGGCAGGATGCTCCAGCTCCCTCCCTGTTCACAGAGGACAGCGTCTGCCACAGCTTCCCCGGCTGCTTCTCCCGGCAGCTCCAAACGTCACGACCCTCCCGAAACCGAAATGATGTTTGTGTGAGGTGAGAACTTCTGCTCTGTTGCGTTTGCTCTGGATGGTGCTGGCAGTTTGCCACCCTTGGCTTCACGCATCCTCCGCTACAGCTGGTTGTGGGGGAGCGAGGGGGATGCTCTGCGTGCCTCAGATGGACTTTTTTTCAGCAGGGAAGAGGGGGGGCCTGCTGAGGAGATCCGTGCCATGTCTGTAGAGTCCACCTGGGCTGGAAGCAGGTTTTATCAAGCCCCTAAGACAGCAGAAGGGTCGGCTGGATCCTCAGTGATACAGGTGAGTGATGGGATGTTCCTTGTTTCCTTAATCTGACCTTTCTATGGAAAGTGAATTATCTTGCAGCATCGGTTGCTTCGTGAGGAGATTTATGGTCGGTTTAAAGGTTCTGCCACGACTTGCAACCTGCTTATTGGCACCAATCCGATGCTTGAAGAAATGAAAGGACGAAAATGCCGATGAACTCCTTACGAAATCCTGTGAAACCCTGACGAACTCACCGCTGCTCCTAACGCTGTGGTCAGGAGCGTCTCCTCTAGTGGTCTCGATTTTGTAACCTCACTGTGTGCTTCAGCTCTTCAAGGTAAGAAATGTTTTATTCTTTAGTTGAAGCTGAAGCTCCCAGGCCTTCTGAAGCAGGCAGCTGCTGCTGGGGTCTACCGGGGCTTCCGCTGATTCCTCACCCTCTTCCATTGTCCCGTGGCCTGTACGGTTGCTGTTGCCATCAGCAGAGGGCAGGTAGCAGAAGAGGGACCATCTCAAGCTCTGTCGCAATGCGCTGCTGGGTCTTAAAAGTTCTTCGCAGCCTGGCATTGCGAGCTCGCTTGGAAGAGGAGGTCAAAGGAGATTGAACGGTGTGTGAGATTTCAGACTGGTGACCTCCTGGACGTCTCTGGCGAGCTTCTCCGTGTCTCTGGAGATGTCCCAGGGCCGTTCAGCTCTCGGGTAGCCCCAGGACTGTCCCCAGGCCTACATGTTGGCAGAGCTGGGCTAGCTGAGCTTACCAGTAGCCAGAACCCCCAGTTCATCCCGTGACCTTTCATGGAGTGAGGATTGTTACATCTCCTTTCTCATAGAACTCCTTCCTTCCAGCTCTTTAGGCTAGGAAAACGCACTACTCCAGCCTTCCAGTCCTAAGTTGCATTTTTAAACTTGCTTCTTCCCTCCGCGCTTCACAGTGCTGCTGCCTCACAGCGCACGGTGGCAAGCAACACCTCGGACCTGCAGTTTCTCTTCTCACATGTTGCTACACGCGAGTCGTAAAACTGAGACTCGTGGGGTTAATCTCCCCTGAATCTAAATGTCTGCGTCGCTGCCTGGACTAGTCTGAGTTCCTACAGTGAGAGCAGTTCAGGAGTGACTCCTCTGAAGAACCGTGAGCAGAGGCTTAGAGCAGCCCCGGCTGCCTTGTTGAGGTACAGGAACATCTCGTGAGATCTGTCCCACCTTCTCTGGTGTAAATGATTTTACTGAAAAGGCCAGTTCAGATGCAGTGTGGATACAGGAATGCAAGTTCTTCGCAAGGTCACGAGTGAGGGAAACCAACATGGGGGTCCGCAGGACCACGAAAAGGTGTATCAGAAAACTCAAAACCTGCTGTCTTGGATGGTGTCTTGGGTGAAGGGGGGAAATTGTGTGGGATATTCTCTCTGTCTAACCCTCTGTTGACAGGAAACCACCTGACCTGCGCCTCTCAGGCACCGCTGTTCCGAGAACAAAGATGCCTCCCGCCGCAGGCACGGCGGTGTCTCCGACGTGGAGGAGTGGCGCGGAGCTCCGCAGTTCCTCGGAGGGGAAGCGCAGCCGTCTTGCCCTTATCGCTGCGGCACACTCGTACACCCGGCCCTGCTCCCTCTCGTTAATAGTAGCCAAGCGTAGCCGCGTTCAGATGCTGGCCCAGCCGGGGAAACGCACCGTGCCTCTACGCAGCTTAGCCCAAACTGCCGCGAGTAACGGAGAAAAGCAGACCGTGAACACCCAGTTCGGTGTAAGCAGTCTCCAGGGACTGCTCGGGGAGTTCATTTCCCCAAGTAAAGCCTCGCACGGTGAGTGGCCTCGCAGCAGCACGTTCTCTGGAAGCTGCCGTCTTCGTAACGCCGACGGTGGAGCGAAAGGAGTGTCACCCAGCGGCTGGGCTCCCCAGCTGGCCACAGCCCCCCCGCCAGCTCTGTCCCACAGCGAGCACTGGGGTTACCAGGTGCTCCAGCAGCAGCGCAGCGCTGGTACAGCACAACGTGCGATACTCGAGGCAGCCCACCCCTGTCCTAAGAACCGACAAAAACCCAAACAAAGCTTCACCAGCACGCTGAAAATAAGCTCCAGGGGCGGGAGAGGAGAGCCTCCTGCCAACAGTTCCCAGCTCAAGGCTTCCTTTTCCAATCTCACCTTTGTCTCCCCACTGACTGGTTTGCTATAAAAGCCACGGTAGCTGGGCGCTCGGCTGCGAGAACACCGCCCTGGGCACCGACAGGCCATACACAACCGCCCAGGAGGGCTCTCAGGGGCCATTCTCCCCCCAAAGTTATTTCTGTCGCTGCTGTTTGGCCGAGATGGGAGCGCAGCGCTCACCCAGCACGGCCGGCGTTTACTTCTGAGTACTCTGGGTACTGGCAGAGCAGAAACCACCAGTCACCGGCCTGGAGCAGCAGCGAAGAGGCCAGCTGCTGCGGGGCAACCCCGGCTCCAGGCGGCTCTTGGTCGCTGGTTGCTGCAGAAGAGGAACCACAAGTAAAGCTGCTGTCCCTGAGCCACGACACGTGTTGCTGCACGCTCGGACCCCAGTTTGCTACGCCAGAACAAGGGGCTCAGCCCCAGTCTTGGGTGTCTTCTGGACCTTCACACCATGCAGCCTTTCTCCTTGCTGATGAGATCTCCAGACAGATCCCTCCCTGCTCTGAAGGGAAACCGTCTGAGGCTTGAGGCTGCCTCGGAGCGCTGCTGGTCCAGGTGAGTACCCAAAAGAGACCTTCAAAAATGGGCAGCAGAGCCCTAAAATCATTAATTACTGTCCAGGAAAACAAAACCTTGAAATTAACTGTTGACTGTCTGATTGCTTCTTGTTCCAGGGCGTTTCACTGGAGCAGCTACGAGCGTGAGCTGGCTCTGGGTGGTGACGTCAAAGAGTTCTAAAAAAGGGTAAGTTCTGCAGTTAGCATCACATGGCACCCCTCGACTCCTGGGTCCAGTGCTGGCCCCTCCCTGCCAGAAGGACATGGAGGGGCTGGAGCGTGTCCAGAGAAGGGCAGCGGAGCTGGGGCAGGGGCTGGAGCACAATGTGCTGAGGAGCGGCTGAGGGACCTGGCGGGGCTGAGCCTGGAGCAAAGGAGGCTCCGGGGAGACCTTCTGGCTCTGACAACTCCCTGACAGGAGGGTGCAGCCAGGGGGGGTCGGTCTCTGCTCCCCAGCAACAAGCGACAGGACGAGAGGAACCGGCCTCCAGCTGCTCGCGGGGAGGTTGAGGCTGTCCCTGAGGAGCCGCTTCTGTCCCGTTGGGGTTGTGCAGGCGTGTCGCAGGCTGCCCAGGGCAGTGGTGGAGCCCCCATCCCTGGAGGGGTTTCCCAGCCGTGTGGAGGTGCTGCTGAGGGACAGGGGGCAGGGGGGACCTGGCAGTGCTGGGGAACGGGGGCACTCGAGGGGATCAAAGGGCTTGTCCAACCTCATCAATTCCATGAAGGGCCACACTGGAAACTGGTCTTGAGTCACACTGAACCTGAACCAGAGAACAAAGCTCTGGATGTGTCTTTTTCCCCGAGATATTGGTAATCTGGGGAAGAGACCAAACATGTTAAATAATAAGACACCTGAAGAACTGGAATTCTATGGGAAAACATCTCTGCCACCTTCCCTCAGTCCCATGGGCACTCTAACACTGGGCACCTTTAGGTGTTGTCACACTCTGGGCAGAAAAACACCAAGATCAGTGTGTGCAGAACAGGGTTGACCAACCTGTATGTGAACAGAGGGAGTGAAAATAGGCTGAAAATACCTGAGGAGTGTCCACAAAGGGGGAGATCCAGGAGCAGGGACCTGAAGCGGAGCGAGGGCTGTTGGGGTGAAGGACCAGAGCGCTGTATTTGCAGAGCCCTGCCAGGCTCGGGGGCACGCTGCAGGAATCCAGGGTCCCACCAGCGGCAACTCTCCCAAATGCCTCACCTGCGTCACTTAGGTGACCGCAGAGCTTCTCCTGGCAGGAGCCCTCCCAAAGCCCGGCCAAAGCCGTGGGCTAACCTGGCTCTGGAGCAGCTGTAGCAGCCAGAGCCCAATCAAAGCTCCTTACAACAACCTGCTCACGCTCTCAACGTTCTCCCTGGAGGAATGGAAACCACCCGGCTCTTCACGAGCTGTGGAGACGGGGCTACTGCTCACGGCTGAGCAGAGGCTCACGCTAAAGGGAAGCGATCTTTTTCATCTGAGAAAGACGGCAGGAAGAAAAGGGCCAAGCTGCTGTGTCTGTGTTCTCCCCCTTGTCTGCACCGCGAACGTTCAAAACCCGCTCGGTCGTTCTGCAACTCCTCAGGGAGTTTGTTTACAGCGGCGTGGGGCAATCCGCTCCTTTTCTGTGGGCTTCGGAGGAGCGTAAAAACTCCGTCTGAAAGAAAAAAGAGCCGTCCACTTTTCCTCCCGCTGACAGAAGCTGCCAAGCGGCTGCGACTCCCCCTCTCGCAGCACCGGCAGCCAGTAAGCGCCCAGAGGCGGGAGAAGGTTTTTTTCCGGGGGAGCCAAGGCCGG
>NW_010392403.1:1682-2596 GCF_000710305.1 Buceros rhinoceros silvestris | reverse complement strand
CTCCCCCCCGGTCAAGACGGCCAGCCAGTAAGCGCCCAGAGGCGGCAGATGTTTTATCTCGGAGGCAGCAAGGCCAGTTTGTGGGAGCAGACCCTGAAGAGAGCTGCTGCCAGGGACGTGGAGTAGAACCATAGGATTGTTTAGGCTGGAAAAGAGCTTTAAGATGATCGAGTCCAAACCGGCTTCTGCTGCGCGACCACATGCAGCTCCTTCCTCTCCAGCACGCTGGAGATCAGCCTTCCCTGCAAACCCGGGAAGGCAGCAGACTCCTCTTTGTTGGAACGTCCGTTGTCATCAAATAAGCCAGAGCCGGTGTGTTCAGAAGTCCTGAAGCTCCACTTGTGTCTCCAAAACACTTTCTGGAGGCATCTCCCTCCTCCCACACTGGCTTAGCGGAGCCGTGGCACCTGAAAGCACACCAAACCTGTGCCCCAAGGCTGGTGGCGCTGTCAGGCCAGACCTGGCTGAGGCTGTTGGCCACTCAGATGCTGCTCCTGACGCAGCGAGCGCCAGCGAATTTTCGCAGGCACCACCATTCCCCTCCTGCCCCCTGTGCAGGAGCGCGATCCTTCCTTCTTACTCACCTGGTTTCTTGTTCTGTCCTAGAAGCCAAAGAGGTGGTGATGTGCTGGGACAGCCCGCAGTCTCCTGACCCCTCTCCACAGCCTCACAGCACCGGAGCCGACGCCTCCGACTGATAACTCAGGAACATCGTCCTCACGTCAGCCCTTCCACGTTTTCTCTTCCCAGAGGCAGCATGTGGCCAGCTAAACCTTCCCGGGCCTGCCCTGTCACCAGAGCTCCCTGTTCCTCCCCCGGCTTTCCCGGGACGCTGGATCCGGCGTGTGCTAGCCGGCCGCTGGCCTCCCCGTGGGTGTCCCAGCCACGCTCCCTACCCTTCCGCTGGCCACAGG
>NW_010392403.1:1214-1623 GCF_000710305.1 Buceros rhinoceros silvestris | reverse complement strand
CTCCCCTCCCTCTGGCCACAGGGGCTTTTGTACTGGCGGTTACTGGTTTCACGCGGGGCTGTGGGGCTGTGCCTCTCTGGAGGACCTTTCTGGTGGATCCCAAAGGAACGTCTGTGCTGTTCCCCGCCAGAGGCCTGGTCCTGTGCGCGCTCTCCTCCTGCCATGACTAGAGCACTTTGAGAGAGGTGGGAAGAAAAGGAGCACGTGTGCCAGCCGCACAGCCACCGGCTCAGCAACGGGCACCTTCACCAGCCCAGGCTTTGATCTGCCCCTTCCAAACCGATCCACAACAGGCGGCCTCGTGAATGTGCACCTGGAGGGGTCCCTGGGACATCGTGTCACCGCTCCCCCAGGCAGAGCAGCCCTACCCGCAGCATTCCTGGGTGGTGTTTTGTCTAACCTGTTCTTA
>NW_010392403.1:479-1011 GCF_000710305.1 Buceros rhinoceros silvestris | reverse complement strand
ACGGAATTTCCTTGGTATCCTGTCTAAATCTCCCTTCTCGTGACGTGCCAGGGAGCAACCCTCCCCCGGCAGAGCTGACTGTGGGTTCGACCAGGCCTGTCGGTGGCACAGTCTGAGGTCCTGGTGCTTGCGGCCCTGCTCCAAAGCTGGGAACGCGAAGGAACCCTGCTGCTCTCCTGCTCCACATAAGCTGCCTGCGCCAGCAAGGAACCCCCGGCTCCAAGGAGCAGCAACCGCCACGGCTCTGCAGCGGGTTCCCTTCACCGCAGCCACGGGGCGAGTCACCGCGTGGCCCGGACCCACGCCTCACACCTACGGGAGGCCAGCGAAACCCAGAGCACCCGAAACACACAGCGACGCGTTGACGGGCGAAGACGACGCTCACGCCAGGCAGAGGGGTCACCTCCCCACACAGTGCCATGGGAGCGTGACCCCGAGGAACGCCAAGGTGACAACGGCAGCGGGGGCGGGTGGTCCCCGGCTGAGCGGATGCGTGTGCCGGTTGTCTCACTCCCCCGATCCGATGGAGTTG
>NW_010392403.1:0-375 GCF_000710305.1 Buceros rhinoceros silvestris | reverse complement strand
GGTCCGATGGGTTTGTTTGTGTTTTCCCCCGACTCTCCGTGGATTTGCTGTGAGGGGGGGAGGAGGCGGCCCCTGTTCCAGGGACTGGCACTGCACACTTCCAGGGAACCCGTAAAATCCCAGCAGCGGACACTAGCGCAGTGACAACAATTTTATTGGCTTTCGAATGATGACATGCCCATGGAGGAGGTTTCTGTGGGGCGCGGATGTCCTGAAATGAATCGAGTCACGTACCTTTTACACCAATAAAAATAAAAGTGTGGTTTGTCTTCAGAGAAGGGTCTCCCATATTTTTGATCCATCAGATCTTTGGGTGCATAATTAACACGTGAGCTCTTTAACGAAGGGATCTTACCAAAAATACTTTGTTTTCCA
>NW_010392402.1:35577-38491 GCF_000710305.1 Buceros rhinoceros silvestris | reverse complement strand
GATGATTTTGTAACTTTCTGGGTAAAATTTGGAGCTTGCTAGGCTTGTAAGCTGTCAGTCCCTCCGCCCGGCGGCGGTCGAGAGGGGGTTACTCAGCCCGGGCTGTCGAAGTTTGGGGGTGGGAGCCAGGTGCAGGGCTGTGGGATACATCCTTTAGGTGCAAATCTTAAGTATCAGTGGTTTGGGGGTTCTTTATGGTGGTCTCTTGCAGCGGTGTTTCTCTTTATGTGCTCATCTGCTCTTTCTACTTGTTTTCAATGCAGAAACGAGTAGCAGAAGGAAGAAGCGGTTTGTGTCAAGCCCCCGCTACGTGGAGACTATGCTAGTAGCTGACCAGTCCATGGCTGAGTTCCACGGCAGTGGGCTGAAGCACTATCTCCTGACATTGCTGTCAGTGGCAGCAAAGTTGTACAAGCACCCCAGCATCCGTAACTCCATCAGCCTCGTGGTGGTCAAAATCATGGTCATTTACGAGGAGCGGAAGGGACCTGATATCTCTTCCAATGCGGCTTTGACTTTGAGAAACTTCTGCAGCTGGCAGAAGCAGCACAACCCGCCCAGTGACCGGCACGCGGAGCACTACGACACAGCAATCCTCTTCACCAGGCAGGTGAGGGACATGGCAGTCAAATTCATCCCCACACCCTTTGCTCCCTGCCCCCAGAGGCCTCCTCTGCCAGGAGATCTACAAAAAAGTGTTCAGAGACAGTCTTGTGTCATCACAGCTTCAGCAAAGTAGCTAAAAGTGAAAAGAACTGCTTTTTATTTAGTCATTTGTGTTGCAGTTTGTACCATCTCAGGTGAAACTCATAGTACGTGCAACGTATTTCTGCCTCATATATTTTTAGCAGATTTAGTATGGAAATTATGCATTTTATTTCTACGTGTAACCCTTGTGTATGTTCCAAAGACAGATTTTTGCCATCATACCCATTGAAGTGCTGAATATTTATGCTCTTTCCATAAGTAAAGGCAACCTGCCAGGACTGGATGTTACTTGCCAAGGTTAAGTCTCTGATCTGATTAATAATGAAACTGCCTTTTTTTACAGGACCTCTGTGGTGCCAAGACATGTGATACTCTTGGGATGGCTGACGTGGGAACAGTTTGTGATCTAAACCGCAGTTGCTCTATCATTGAAGATGATGGCTTACAGGCTGCCTTTACAACAGCCCACGAACTAGGTACTTGAAACTCTGAAAGGCAATTTCATGTGATTGGTGGAAGTCAGCTTCATGCCGTAAAGCAAAGAAAGAGCTGCCCAGCTCACACCACGGGCTCGGAGTCCCCTGTGCTCCCCATCACAGTCAGGAGGAGGCAAAATTTTGTCTTGTAGCAGAGTTGACCTGTGGTGGAAAGCACACCCTGTCTGCATGGCATTGTCTGCAAGAAAAAAAATGTGTGAGAAGCCTGTGAGGGCAGTGAAGATACAGTGCCATCTGCTTAGAACTTGGCAGTACTCAGGTTCAGTTTATTATTTAAAGACCAGGCTATGAGCAGCTGTAGAGTAGTATTGGTAATGCATAGGACAGACTTCCTAAAATCACAAACTTTCCTCTTTTTTTTTAAGGCCACGTGTTTAACATGCCTCATGACGATGCAAAGCAGTGTGCTGGTATTAATGGAATAAGCCGGGATTTCCACATGATGGCATCTATGCTTTCCAATCTGGATCGCAGCCAGCCGTGGTCTCCATGTAGTGCCTACATGATTACAACATTTTTGGATAATGGTCATGGTAAGATTATTAAGCTTTCCATTCATGTGGCGTTTAAGCTCTTGTGCTTTACTGCTTTGCTTTCTTTCTTTTTCCTTTTTTTCTTTTCTTTTTCCTTTCTTCTTTCTTTCCTTTCTCTGTCCTTTTTCCTTTTCTCTGTCCTTTTTCCTTTTCTCTGTCCTTTTTCCTTTCTCTGTCCTTTTTCCTTTCTCTGTCCCTTTTCCTTTCTCTGTTCTTTTTCCTTTCTCTTAACAAAGTGCTTTCTGCTACCGCATAGCCTTAACCTTTTACATATTGCCAGTGAATTTAGAAGACCCTTAGTTTTACAAAAATGGTGGCACAAATTGGCTCAAAGCAAATGCAGTTCCCTTTTGAAACTGAACTCACTCACAGCATAGTCTGTTGGTTTTTTTTTTTTTCTTTTTGATTCCTTTTCAGGTGAGTGTTTATTGGACAAACCCCACAAACCAATCCAGCTTCCTTCTGACTTGCCTGGCACGTTGTACGATGCCAACAGACAGTGCCAGTTTACATTTGGAGATGAGTCCAAGCACTGCCCTGATGCAGCCAGTACATGTACGACGCTGTGGTGTACTGGCACTTCTGGAGGACTGCTTGTGTGCCAAACCAAACACTTCCCTTGGGCAGACGGCACCAGTTGCGGGGAAGGGAAGTGGTGCATGAATGGCAAGTGTGTGAATAAGACTGAGAAGAAGCATTATGATGTAAGTATTAAAAAAGAAATTAGAATGTATCTTGGGCTGCAGAGTAGCACGGCTAATGCTTCAGTGGGAGTAATCAGTTAAAAGGGCTTGAATAAATGGAGGCAGATAGCCAATAAATTTAGAGCTTTTCTTTTTACAAGTGGCTAAGGTGAAAATAAGCATGATCGTGGTTTTTGTGGTTTGATTTTGCTTTACTTTTACTGTATTAATATTTTTATTCTGCTTTTGCTTGTCATTCCAGACACCGGTGCATGGAAGCTGGGGGTCCTGGGGGGAGTGGGGAGAATGCTCCCGGACCTGCGGTGGTGGAGTGCAGTACTCCTTCAGGGAGTGCGACAACCCTGTCCCGAGGAATGGGGGAAAATACTGTGAAGGGAAGAGGGTACAATACAGATCATGTAACACTGAGGACTGCCCAGACAACAATGGTAATCTTTTCCCCATTTTTGAGGTGGAGGAAGGATATCTTGTG
>NW_010392402.1:21633-35498 GCF_000710305.1 Buceros rhinoceros silvestris | reverse complement strand
GAGGAAGAGCGTGTACAGATGGTCTAATGTCCTCCTGTCTTTCCTCTGTCTTGCAGGCAAAACCTTTAGGGAGGAACAATGTGAAAAGCACAATGAATTTTCCAAGTCTCCCTTTGGAAGCGGTCCTGCAGTGGAGTGGACGCCTAAGTTTGCCGGTGTCTCTCCGAAGGACAGATGCAAGCTGGTCTGTCGAGCAAAAGGAACAGGATACTTCTTTGTTTTACAGCCAAAGGTATTACAAAACTATACCTCTTCCATCTAATCATGAATAGGGTTTTATTTCCTCTAACTCTTAATGTGAAGTTAAAAGTCAAGCAGTGTAGAAATCTGAAATTCATCTTTCTCATATTTAAGCTAGATTCTTCCTTCTCCTCTTCCTACATGTACAGCTTGATCCGTGCAAGCATGCTTCAAATATTCTGGCACAGTCCTTCCAGTTATTTCACACATACCACCTCTTCTACCCACTCCACCCAAGTTTCCTTTCCTCTCCTTCTACCAATTTGGTTACACTGAAGTATGTTTGGAAAACTGTGGGAGTTCTTTGCCAAAACATTGGTGCTTTCTCATACCGGTTACTAATGACGCTGACAGCTTAAAATAAACAAAAGGAAAAATGTTGGTGTTGCATAGCTACTTGAACTCACTGTCAGGAGACACTGAGAGCCAATAACTACCAGGGCGATGACACAGATGTTTTATGCAGAGCACTACTCCTAGAAATAAAGGATACATTGAACACCATTAAAAGCAATTTTGTAGCAAGTCCTGTACTTTGAGGACGTGTCTACCTTCTAGTGACAGTAGAAGACAATGCTCTTTTTTTATATTAAATCAGTGAAACAGTTCTACAGGGGTTTTTTAGCGGGGGAGGAGGGGGAGCTGCTAATAGAAACTGTATTAGTTGGTTTGTGCTCTCGCCATTTTTGCAAGTGGGATGAAGCAGCACTACATACCTCCAACTATTTGTGAGCTGCTTTGGCTTTTAGTTTCAAACCCCCTGAAAATATGGGCGATAAAGGTCTTCCACCTGTCCATATTTTGCATTTTGTATGTGCCTGTATTTTGCAATTTCAAAGCAATATGCTGCTTCTAATCAAATGCCGCACTGCTTTTTTCCTGGAAAGGTTGTGGATGGTACCCCGTGTAGCCCCGATTCCACCTCCGTCTGCGTCCAGGGACAGTGCGTAAAGGCTGGCTGTGACCGTATGATAGGATCCAATAAGAAGTTTGATAAGTGCGGTATCTGCGGTGGCAATGGATCCACTTGCAAGAAAGTGTCTGGCACACTTGTTAGAGCAAAGTGAGTATATGACTGATGCTAGTGTTCTGTTTGGGTGAATGTTTTGTGGCTGTAAGCTTTGAGTTCCCAAGTCTGTGAGATCTTGGTTCAGTTTATCATTGGAACTGAGGTTTGATCTGTCAGAGCTATCTGATTAAAGGTATCAGAGTGAGATCCCAGCGAAAGAAAGCTCCTTACGTGTGGGCATGCCTCTGCCATAGCAATAACACGGGACGTTATCATCCAACCATTTATGTTGCAAATCCCTTAATCCATTTATTCGATTTGGTTGGCAGCTCATGCACTTTAACACTTCAGCTTCAAATGAAATTTAGTCTTGTGCCAGCCGGCTTCTTCCTTTTCCCAGGAAAGAGCAGAGGACTCAGTCTTTCTCTTTTCTGTTGGGCAGACCTGGATACCATGATGTCGTCACCATCCCAGCTGGGGCGACAAACATTGAGGTGAAGCAGCGAAACCACAGGGGCGCAAGGCACGATGGCAGCTTTCTTGCCATCAAAGCTGCAGATGGCACCTATGTCCTCAATGGCGATTACACCCTGTCGACACTGGAGCAGGACATCACCTATAAGGGCAGCGTGCTGAGGTACAGCGGCTCCTCTGCTGCCCTGGAGAGAATCCGCAGTTTTAGCCCTCTGAAGGAGCCTCTGACCATCCAAGTCCTCACGGTGGGGGACCTGCCACAGCCCAAGATCAAGTTCACCTATTTTGTGAAGAAGCCCACGCAGCCTGCGTCAGAGAAGGCGCCCAGTAGAAAGAAAGAGTCCTTCAATGCCATCAGGGAGATCATCTCTTCCGAGTGGGTCATCGAGGAGTGGGGCGAGTGCTCCAAGTCGTGTGGGTCAGGCTGGCAGCGGCGGGCAGTGGAATGCCGGGACCCCCAGGGGCGGCCAGCTGCTGATTGTGCCCGGGAACTGAAGCCCAGTGACATCCGTCCCTGCTCTGATGTGCCCTGCCCGCAGTGGCAGCTAGGGGACTGGTCACCCTGCTCTAAGACATGTGGGAAAGGTTTCAAGAAGAGATTCCTGAAATGTATTTCTTATGACGGCAGCATGCTTCCGCAAGAAAGCTGTGAGCCTTCCAAGAAACCGAAACACCTAATAGACTTTTGCAACCTTACGGACTGCAGTTAAGTAGTATAAGTTGGGAAAGCTAAATTTTTTATATTATTTTTTTTTTCCCTTCAGAACAATGCACTGAAAAAAAGAGGGCTAGAGGCAGCGCATGTGTTTTTGCATACAAAATTCATGGTGAGGATCCATTGAGGTGGGACAGTGCAAATAGCTTTAGCTGGCATTGCATCCTAAAAGTACCCTGCCAGCTAAGAATTGGATAGGCTAGCAGACCCATGTCACTCAGTCATCTTCAGCAGACAAGGCCTGAGGGCATGATAATTGCCTTTTTTAAAGTCTGTTACAAATTAAACAAAACATGAGCAGTGCCTGCAACATATTTAAGCAAAGATTTTGGGGTTCGGTTATTTCTCCCTTCTTTTGGATTTGTATTGTGGTACAGATCAAGTCCCCATGTGTAGGAAGGGGAAGGAAAGGGCTGCAGAAAAGATGGCTTAAAATAATTGGTCAGGGCTTACCTACCTCACAAAGGGCAAAAAACAGGATTGGAAAAGGAGCTTTAACTATGTCATTCATGGCTGCTATTGTTTCAGAGAATAGTTTTATATAAAAATAAAGCCATATTCTCTACCTGTAGAGAGTAACAAGTACCAAGAACAGTGAGTCAACTCCACAAGTAACTAGAATGTCGGGTTTTTTAAAGTATCTTTATGTCATCCCAATGTGCCTGTCCATTTCTCTCATCCACTCTAATGCCATTGTGGTGACATATGTAATCCAGAGGCTAGAAAAAGTGGAAATACTCATGGAGCAGATAGCATCTCTGGATAGTTGCTCTTTGTGCCTTCCGCATACCTTCCACTGGCTTTTCTGATTTGAGCTTGGTCCTACCGTCCTATCAAACAGACTGATGGCATTTGTGAGCATTTGAGTCATGCTTTCACATCCAAAGCTTTTGCCTTAGCCCAGACAATGGACATTGTTTGCATTTGGGTTAAAAAAAAGAAAATCTAAGAAATCCTGCTGTCAGTGGGAACCTCTCCTATGTGGCCTCTGATGGGTTTGTAGTGCTGAAATCACTGATAAGGCGGGAAGACAAAGCTGAAGGATAGCAGGTCCATCCACAGCAATACGCCAGCATTCGCATAATTCAAGTTTGTGCCAGTCCATAGACCATGAGAGAATATGGCTTTCCATATGTATATAGTAAAATATATTACTATAGATTATATATACTTTATAAGTATTTTATATTTCTTTTCCTTCTGGGAAGGGTTCTAATTTGTAATAAATGCATATAATGAGCGTATTTATTTTTATACTTCTTGTCTAATGTGATCTTCTAAGTTATCGCTTTTTTAAAAGGACATATAACAAGGATAGAGTATTTATACAGTATAATATGTTACTAGAGGTAATAAATGAACCCTATAAATTTTGGAAATGGAGCGTCTTTATTTCACTGGACTAAAACTAGCCCATCGAGCAGAAAGAGCTTGGAATCTGAGGCAAATGTTACGAAAAAAGCTAAACCACGTTTTTCAAAATGACTGGTAGCTTAGGCTACTAATTGACTATGTTAGTGGAGGGGGGTGGAAAACCCTACCCACAATGTCATATACCACGTTATAAGGGGTAATTTTGTGTTTTATGACTTAACCACTAACAGGGTGCTCAGCACTGTTGTTTCGTCTTTCAAAAAAATGGAGTGTAACTAGACTGATGCCACTGGTTTTAATAATAATGGCTTACAGAGGGAGTATTGCTGTCAGTGGTGTTCATAACCAACAAAATATGTACAAAAGTACCAGTTCTACCTGCTGCACTTAACCTTACCCTACTGGGAAAGAAACATTCAAAATTCAAAACCGTTCAGTAGCAGTCAGAGGTTTCCCTCACAAATTTCTGGAGGGCCTCCTGATCATGCTTTTCTAATTAGAAGTACTGTGTGAAGGAGCTGATCTAATGCTGTTGGTAACACGTTTTATGAAGTTGAAATACATACAAAGCATCAAGAAACTTGATTTTTGCTCCCTTATTTCTGATCTCATGACCACTGCAGTCAAGGGAAAATCTTGTGTTGAACTCAGTAGGATTTTTGCCATGGAATTTGAGACATCAGTCATTTATGAATACTTCTGGCTTTGTGTCATGTAAAAATCTATTAAAACTTCCTTTGCCAAGTTTGGACTCTGTCTTGCAGAAATAGTTCCCACTTTATTCCATGGATAAAGTGCTGGCCCCTCTAAAGCACATAGAAAAATTCTCATCACGTCACACTTCATTGAGCATTACTTTGACATGCAAAAATACTGGGGAACATTTTACTTCTAACATTATTTAGGAGGGATCCTGTCACTGTTTCTATAAACTCTTAAAAATCTTAATAAATACAACAAATAATTATTTATTTGGATATATATACACATGTATATTCTGTTGCTGTTCCTACTCCTTGTAAACTCCATATCCTAACGTGTAGCTGTTGGTTGGCGTTGCCTGAAACCAACCCCATCTAAGAGGCCAAGGAGCTACGGCCCTGAAAGTGTAAGACCTTGTGATATGTACAGAATTAGTGAGGTCCCACGACTGCTGGGTGGTGGTAATTGCTCGAATTTGCACTCATCAACCTGAAAGAACCATTCAAGACAAGGCAAAGAAAGCCCCGCAGTGAAAACAGCTTTTCCCAGACCTACCCGTTTCCGTGAAAGTCAGACCAAGGTGCTGACATACACTTCCTTCTTGTAGTAGCGCTTAAGGAGGCTCTTGGGCAAGAAAAATGGTGTTTCACAGGCACCACCTTCCATGCTGAAGGGAATTTGGATCCAATCAAATGCAGCAAATTCCCCCCTTTTTAACAAAAGGTGCGGAAGTGTTCTGCATGTCCAAAATGCTTCAGCCCGCGTTTACCTACCTTAGATAGTCAGCCCCATGGTTAACTGGAGCTAAGGGAGGAGTCAGAGGGGGTGAGGGAAATCGAATGCATTTGGTATTTTACACTTACAAATGAAAATAACAACAGCCCTGTTTTTCTACACTCTTGCAAACGACTGCATAATAAAATGAGTGATGAACTAATAAAAAGTTACGATATAATGACAGCCTATTAGCTATGGTGGCGTTCATTTCTTTAGAGCATGAACATAGCAGCAGCAGGTCAACTTGTAGCGCAGCTGACCAAGATTGCGTTTCCAAGTCATTGTTTTCTGACTACATATTTTTCTTTGACTAGATCATGAATTCTCAGCAGTTGCATCTGTTAGGCAGTAATATGGCTCATGAAATTATATCCTATTTTAAGCAGAGCTGGGTTATAGAGAACGTGCTCCAAATAATGTATTAATTAAGCACTGCAATGAAAGAACTGCTCCCTTTCAAAGCACCCTTTAGTTACAAGAAAATCTGCTGCTCTGGGTGACCCTGCAAAGGGAAACAAGTGAAAACAGTGAAGCATAGTTTAGCTGTGCAGCAGTCAAGCTCACAATTAAACACATCCCGTGCACCCAGAGTCTGCCAATTTATAGCCTTTATTACAAGGGACTGGATAGTTACGTGCTTTTTGTGTGCACATCCGTTACTGTGAGGAGGAATTGCAACACTTTTATTACTGACTCGTAAGGCACACTCTCAGGAACAGGAGTGGCACTGCAGCTTGCATTGGGGTGAGTGTAAGAGCTGTCACTTTCTGCCAGCCCAGCTCTCTTAGGCCAGGGCCACTGGCTCCACTGATGCCCAAGCAGGCTTCAGACCCTGGATGAAGATTTTTGTTTCCAAGCAGGTTGTCTCAGCCATCCAGCTTGACAGGTCGGGTTTAAGTGCCCAACACTTCAGCTGAAGACAACCTCACACCAGTTTTGAGCCAGATTTGTCCAGCTTCTTCCCAGAGTCGGAGAAGCCAGATGCTATAGCCTGGGGGTTTTTTACCATTTTGGTGTCATAAGATAAATGGGGTTAGCTGAGTGTTGTGCGCTTGGTAGATGAAAACTGTATCTTCAAGTAGTTTCAGAAGTGTGGGGAGAGGCAGGTATTTAAATGAATGAAATGCCTCTTCCTTAATCACCCTTGGCTTCACTGCCTTCAAGGCTGAGTGCTCTTCCAGTTCGTGGTAAGGCTAGAGTCTCTCTTTTGGCGGAGTGGAGCAAATGAAAGCAAAGTAGTGGTAGTTCTTTGCCATTTCAGGCATCAGGAGACTGAGGATAAACTCTCAGTGGTCTTAAAGAGCTTGGCATTGGGACAAAAGTCCGGTCTGAAGGCTAGATCACCATCTAATTTAGAAAATAGTGGAGTTTAAAGAGGAGAGTAGTTATGCTGGAGAACTACCTTCCAGGCTAATTAGATGTAAAATTGTGGTATCTGTGCTGGGTAAGCACTGTAAATGGTGCTACTAGAAAATTCTCCTGTGGCACTGTTAAAATCATAAATATGGTAATTTACTGCTTGCAATTGTATTAACAATTAGTACAAAGACAAATCCCCAGTATGTGATAGGGTTCTTAAACTACTGCATTCCCCTCTCTTTAGTCCAATTGCTGTTATAAAAACAAGAGATGTTGGTTTGCCCTGATAACTATTTTGCCACTGATCATAATATATGTGTTTTCAGAGCTGAGAAAGGTTGGTTGCTATTATAGAAATTGGTTCTGTTTGAGCTTTCAGAATAAAGAAAAAATTCTATAGATCTGGTATGGAAAAATCCTGAAATTATCTAGAGCTGCTGCATACTTTAGCAGCTGATATCTGCATTTCAGAGCCATCAGTTGCCTGAGTATACTCGGAGCTGTAATTTTAATGTCAGGACAGTGACTTAAAGGCCCCAAGCCCCAGAGTTATGTGTATGAACAGCTCTCTGATTTGCTATTAGCAAAGCTGGCATTTCATCATCTGAAGTGCAGTTCCATATAGCTTGTAATGTGGCAACTGGATTCCTTTGGAGTTTCACAGCAGCTTTCATTCAAATAGACGTCTCCAAGCATTGTAGAAATCTGGTGCACCTTGTACAGAAAAAGGCGTGAGACCTTTGCTTTCATCATTGCCACATCACAAACAGGTAAGCTGATGCAAGGTAATGGGGTTTGTGGAATGTTGCAGGGCAAATAGGTAATACGATCTGGGTGGGGGGAAAACTTTACACAAAATACCTTAACGCACTAGTTAGGTTAGGGGATGGAGAAGAAAATAGTCCTGAAGAAATGGGAAAGGCAGCTTCAGAAGAATAGCCCAGAGTCCTCAGCAAACACTCCCACCATAAGATCTGGCTTCTGCTCGTCAGCTGGCTATGAAATCGCTCGCACAGCTTTGTTTTAACAGCCAGACATTATTCTGGGCTTCATACACCTGGGAAAGCTTTTCATCCCATGCAATTGCAAACATGCCTACCAACCACCATTTGGAGCAAAGATAAAAACCTGCGAGATATGGTCATGCCTGCTTAGTCCTCAAGGCAAAGAGGGTATAATTAGGTAAAACGTTTTCCCTACCAAAGGTCATCCAAACCTAGCAAACCGACCGCTCACCCCCACACCCCCCGAAAAGCAGAGGTGAATCCCCAGGACATGTCTAGGCTACAGCAGGAGGGTAAGTAAGCATTCAGCAATAGCCCGCGTTTTGCATAAACGTTTGCATTTTGCCCTACCTTGCATAAACAGAGTGCACTGTTAAAACATGTGGAGGCAGAAAAAGAACAGACCGGGAGATTGCCACTTCTGCTAGCAGCTCCCGCTTGATAGCTCTTCCGTGGTAGCACCAAACCTTGATGCTTTCCTCAAACAGCAGCTACAAACACGCATTCATGCTTGGTATTGCCCCTCAAAATACAAACAACCTGTACCGACAGAAGAAGTGAAGGCAAAACGCAGTTACCAGCTTCACAACAAGTGGTGCTATGAACACGGTGTTTTAATAAATGCTTGTGCTCCCGAGGCCTGGGGCAGACCGAGTATTGCTGGAGAAGAAAGTAGCATTGTTTGGATTGACGGCTCTATTTTATGGTACCTGACAGTGTAAGAGGGTCTTGTGCAAAAGAGATGTAACGTTGGGCAAGAGGAGTACACCTTCATGCAGCACCTTTGCCTGTTAGCTACCCACATGTGCTTGATTGCTTCAAAGTCGTAAAAGATAGTCCTCTGTCATATTGCAGCCTATGATCGTAAGCTAGTAAGATCCCAGATGCCTGGATGATATTTAAATTTAAGCACCCCAAACCTAAGTTGAACCAGTGCCAAATCTGTCATCCTGGGTAGGCTGTATTTTTCTGTAAGAATGCTACAAAATGAATTTGAGTTTCTACCGGCTCATGATTCTTCCCAAGTATTCCACCTGAAAATTAGTATTTTCTCCAATATTAGTTGCACTCAATTAGAATATATTTTCCTACAAGCACAAAAATGAGCTGCTTGTTCCAATATAGTAGGAACAATTGGAGCTAAGGGAAGAGGGAAGTCATATGGTAGAGATTATAATCAGGCAGGCTGAAAGCAGTGGCCATTTTAATTGTGCACCAATATATTTTTCAGAGTAACTAAGACAATATGCCTGTCTTCTCCCAAACAATTTAAATATATACCCCCACTTTTTAAGATTTTTTCACATACAAAACTGAAAATGAAACTGGCAATAAGAAAACAATTGAAATTCAATTATTTGGATTGAAAATTTTTCTGTCAAGCAACAAATGTTAGCGGGGAATGTTTTCTAATTTTATATTCTAATTGAAAACAAATGCATCAAAAGCATGAAGCTTTGAAACAATTCAATTCTTTTTTTCTTATTCTGTTTTCTTCAATTTTCTGACAGCCAGAATTAAAAATAAATAAATAAATAAAGATGCTGCGATACCAAGAAAGAGAGATGCTCAAAGACATACACTGAAGGCACAGCTAAGCACAAAAAAAAGTGGGTCATTCTGCGATGTCTGGCACAGGGGCAGTGGCTAAATCTGACATCACTAGGGCATCGTTTGTATTAGAAATGGCTTCAGAGTTGCATAGATATCGACCACATCCTACTAAAGCCTGGACGTCTTAGGTTTCTCACACATATGAGCCACTTTTGCCTACCAAGAACTTCAGATAATTAACTTAAGAAACAAAACCATGAAGTACTCTTTAAACTGAGTCACAAACCTGGCCTTGCCTGTAGCTACTTTAATAAAAGAAAGATGTGGGTACCGCTCTGATTCAGCAGGGCACCCGTCATGATTTAGGACAGAACTGGTTAAACCTGAGAAAGACAAAATAAAAGCTTACATTCTTTTGTTTAATCTGAGACTTTAATTACATTTTGAATTAACTCCAGAGGCCAAACTTGGATTCCTAGTTTTTCATAGCGACAAAACTGTGTGAGAAAAGGGAAAGGAAAGGGGAAAGGGGAAAAGGAAAGGGCAAGGGGGGGAAGGGAAGGGAAGGGAAGGGAAGGGAAGGGAAGGGACTTCTGTGGTATTGTTAATTGTGGAAACTTTTGAAATGTATCTTGGAAATTAGATATCACAATCAAGCCTGGGCAGATATAAAAGTGAATTAGATGTGTATAATGTCCATCTTCCTTTTCTCTCCCAGTAAACCAATACAGACATTTGAGGATATGCTAAAATAATGAAGACTGATGTTTTCCATTTCTTATTATCCTCCTCCTGGATCAAGTGCAGAGAACAACACAAAGGCACTAGAGGGACTCAGCTGTCCCTGATGAATTAAAAAAAAAAAACAAACCAAAGAAACCTCCCCCAAACCTTAAAAAAACCCCACTGCACATATTTCCTCTTTATTCTTTTAATTTATAGTTTTATTTATTTGCACTCTTAAAGGAATAATAATTGATGTCAGAAAGGAGAGCCCCCAGAGTGACATCTGAATTCAGCTCCACCTGGAGCAGATCCAAGGGGACACTAAACAGCTGCCTGGCAGACAAGAAGGTCAGAAGCATTGAAGAATATATATGTTAAAATCCTGCATAAAATAATTCTGAATCTGATATAAGCTAGCAAAACCCAGGCATTTTAAAGCAAATGCTTCCATTTGCATAGGGACAAAAATTCGCCTAAATCTGTTTCCAAAGCTCAGTCTAAAGTAATGGATATTGCCCACATAAGGACACTGACTTTGGTGAGGCTAAGTCCTATACTTCCAACTCTATTCCAGGTTTTAAATTAGATTCCTGTTGGTCTGAGTTTAAGAATCGGTAGATTGATATGAAGTCTGTATCACAGATGTTCTCAGCGCTGCACGAGTGCTTTAACTGCAAGGAATGAATGAGCAAGCTCCTGCCTTTAGGGTGTAGCGAAGGGGAGGAGGAGGAGGCAGGGACTGACAGCGTGCTGCTGAAGACACCTCTGCTGCTGGGAGGGCAGGAGGGGGGCTTTACAGCTAGTCTGTGCTACTGGGAGACGGACTTTCTAGAGTTTCTGTATGAAAGTTCATAGATGACACGGACAGAGTGTTGGGAATTTGACAGATACGTGAGTGCTTGAAACAGGTTTTGGGTAGCTTTCAGCAGTATGGAAATTTTCACTTTCTAGTATTGAGAGGTGTATGTAAAGACTTGTAGGAGAAGATGAATATGTTGGCAACAGTAGCGAGTTTAAAGTAAGCTAGTGACCTCATCTTGGTGCCAGCAGTGCTTTGGGGTTTTTTGCAATGCAGCCTCTCTGGCCAGGTTCCCCTTCCCCAGCTGCAGGTACTGGCATTTTCCTTGGGTTCCAGGGCTGCTGCCAGGACTCAGACAGATAAAAACCCACTCCACCATGGACCAAGCTCAGCTGTACAAAGCCTGCAGCTAAAGTGAACCTGATCTGAGCTCAGAGCTACCAAAATAACTTGTGTGTTTGGCATCATGGATTTTACACATCACTGGTTTCTCTCAAGACATGTGTTCTCACTGGTAGCATGCAAATTATTTGTTCAAAGAACAGAAAATAAAGCCAAGGTTTGCGCACGACATTCCCTGAAGATACTAGGAGAGAGCTTCCCATTGGAAATGGCTGATCAGATGACTGTTTGCAGACTACCTAATATGGAACAACAAAGTTGCTTGTAAGGATGAATAGGGCACAACTTCCAAAAATAGAGTTAGCAGGTCCCAGTCATTCAGCTCAAACAGCTTTGCAGTGGCAGCACTACAAAGCACCTCGTTAAATCAGGAGAGGACAAAATCTCGTTTACTGTCTCCAGCAGAGATCTGGAGTTTAGTGACTCGGCCTGAAGAGGAACAGTATATGAGAGGATAGAAAATACAATTTCATAAAGTTACTGTACTTATTGTCCAGGTATTTTCAGCTGTTAGTTCTGGGGGAGAATCACTTTTCTTTTTAATGTCAGTGACGATGGAGAGTCCTTTGACAGAACTGGGTTGAAGAGTGAGGTTTGGCCTGGTGTTACCCAGACAGCCCCAGCTCTGGACCCATGAAGACCTGGCCTGTTGTGGAGTGGTGCTGGGAGCTGTGTATGGGAAAACAAAAATATGGTGGATTTTTTCAGCACCAGGAAAATGGATCCCTCAATTTGCATTTGATTTCAGTTGGATGCCAGGAAAGTGCTTCAAAGAATGGAAATAATTTGCTACTCAAGAGCTGAGCTACTGAAAGATAAGTGTTTGGCACACACATTTTTGGGACTGTAGAGGAGAATTTTTAAACTACAGGCATACTGCTCAGCTGCTTTTCACCACAATTCACATGGCCATGGGTTTTTTCCATCTACCTGGGTATGTGACATCCTGAATGTCAAGTGGCCTGAATCTACTTCATGTTATCCTTCAGTGGAGCCTGATGTATACTGTAGCAAGCCAGTTCTCTTCTTGCTTCAGGTCTGCCTACGCGTCTGACTAGTGAGAGCTTGTTTGCTTTTGCTAGGGGCTGTTTGACAGACTCACTCAAGACCTGCCTAACTAAGGCTTGCTCTTAAAAGCATTGCTGGCATAGTAATGTCACTGAAGAACATGGAAAAGAAAAACACAACCTAATTTGTTCTAGCTGTAACAGCAAAAAATCCTATTGATATGCATTAATACTGGCCAAAGTCCTTTATTCTATTCTGAGAACTGATGTAAGCTATACCAACAAGGCAATTTCATTCGCTCATCTAAATTAGGTTTGCACTTTCACATGTACAGAAATAGCTCCACTGGTCAAAGCCATGCTGGCAAATCCAGTTACATACAGACAAGTATTAAATAGCTCTGTCTCTCTATTCTCTCTGCTGCCTCTCCTTGCTGCTCAGAGGTGCAGAAGATCACAAGGCCAGCACTCCTGCTTTTGTCCCTCATTTCAAACTACAGTGTGGTGGGGCTGCAAAGGAGGTTACCAGATGTCCCACATCTTCTCTTCTATGTCCCCATGCCCCTACGGGTTATCCACTTCCTTAAAGTATTAGGGACGTCAGAAACCTGGAGGAGATTGCACAATATTTCAGGAACTGGCTAGCATACGAGGGTTGCTGATGCACCAAAACCATTTTAGCGAGCATAACTTTACACAAATAAGCATCCCATACCCACTAGAGTCAAAACTTCACCTCATTTGTCACTTCAGCTGGCTGAAGATAAAATCCATACTGTATGCTTCTCAGCAGGGGCTGTGATGGAAAAGCTGACAAACCCTCAGAAGTCAGCAGCCCTTCAAAATCTGGTAATGGCAGCATTATCTGTGGAAACAATAAATGCTATTTTTAAACGATTTAATATTACAATCCTTTGAAATCCAAATGTGAAGGCAATGTCACGTAGAAGCAACAGTTACAGCAGACTTGTTTAAGCTTAAATTTAACATCAACTAGTCATTACAGATGAGATACTTATTCCTTAGCAATAAGAAGTCTGCACATTACAGATGCACGACTTCTTCAAAGAACTGCCAGATTATGGGATTACTCTAAGGAAAATTTCGCAATGGCATTTGATTTCTTCCTGATGAAGTGGTTTTCCACAACGCTTTGCTCTTACAGCATATTGGCAGATGAAGAGAGGCGGGGCAGTGAAACGCATTTAGTAGTACTACGTAGCAATGATTAATGCAAACTTCAGTGTCTTGCTTGCGGAGTCCAGCGCTATGGTTATGACCGTAAAGCCATGTGAGGACAAAATGATTCCCTTTATAAGCAGAGTAAGATCAGTCCATTCCTCTTAGCAAAGTTGCAGCAGGAAGGTTTAGGCCCAGAGTTTGCTGAAGTCAAAATTATGATGGGAAACACTTATCAAGCAGAGTGCGAAATATTCCAGATTACCCAATCTGTCCAAACTGTATGCGGAGCAAGGATGGCACAACCACAAGAATAAAAGCAGGAAAATGCAGAGCTCTGTCACAGGCAAACAGAGACAAGTGGCCGGGCAGCCCCCAATCTGGGAGAGCTGCAAGGGACCCAGCAGCTCTTCAGGTGGGCCTCTTCCATGCCAGGGACATGGAACACCCTTGCTGAGGAGGTCCTCCACATCACCGGAGGGTGGGGAGTCCTTGAGATGGGGAAGAAGAAGATCCAGCAGCTTCACAGACTCCTTATCCTGCT
>NW_010392402.1:17563-21516 GCF_000710305.1 Buceros rhinoceros silvestris | reverse complement strand
ACAGACGCCTTAGCCTGCTGAAGGATGGGAAACAATGGCAGCAGGGCCAGCATTTGGCCCATTTATTAGCTTCAGTAGTTTGCTATTATTTAATGATGGGCTAGCCCAAATGAGCAAGACTGCATATTCAGATCAGGCTTTTGACTTGGAAAATCTTCTTGTGGGCAGCGCCAACAGGAGAGACACACAGGTGAGAAGGGTGGTCTCCAAAGAAGCTGACATTTTCTTTACACTGAGTGGACCACAGCCTTTTTTTCTCCTGTTTCGCAAACCCAAGTAATGCCACTGCTTCGGGGCAATGACTGTGTCCTCCTCCCCAGCCAGTGTCGTACTGGTAAAGCCATGACCATGAGCAAGGGTCGAGCATCCCAGGCCAGGAGGTTCCCTGTGCCTTCCCTGCTCGGTCCATGCTGATCAGTTTAATGTGACCCAGGTGGCAGATGCAAGAAATATGCCTTGGAAGAAAAGACTGAGTGGGACGTGTTGGCTGTAGCCCTTGAATTAGCTGCAGCTGGTTGAATTTAGGGCAGTGGCTTTCTCTTCCTCTCCCTGTGAAATGTTTTGTACTATAGTGTTACAATAGTACAGCTAATTACAGGCCAACATTTGCTGTAAGTGATGGAGGTTACGATGTATTGTGATGCACTCTTTAATTACGGAAGTCCTTGCCTTTGGGGTACTTACCTTTACAGCCTTACACAGTGTGTTCTTTTATGTGTGTAAGAAGTGGTGAAATGATGCTGGTCATGAGTTTAAGATCAAGAGGCAGAGCATAATTTTAAGTGGCTTTATCAGAAACATCTATTTTTGAGAGCAGGAAGCTTTCCTTTTCTTTGTTTGAAATGTAAATATTGTGCAATGGTGTATGTGTTGCAAATGTTAGAAAGGAATTTTGAAAAGCTGTTAGCAGGTGCTAGAAGAAATACTGAGTAGCCTATTTGTAATGGCTGCAGCAGAGTAAAGATAATTATCCTTTATTGTTTATATTCATCTATAAGGTTTTTTAATCTCAGTTGCACAAATAAGCAAATGGGGTTTTTTGACTGTGCTTTTTAGTTTAAAATTGGAGACTTATTTTATTTGCCAAGGGCTGAGTAGGTCTTTCAAATGCGATGGGCTCCACATTAACACATGTCTTTGTGTTATTCAAGCACAACAGCAGAGCATAAAATCCTGTCTCTGCACAGTGTACAATAAGCAGCTGTAGTATCTAAGCCATATGGTCATCTCTTTTTCTTCTATTCTCCTTCTGCACTGAAAAGCTTGCTTTCTTTTTATCTTTTTTTTCCCTCACCCATGAAATATGCACTTTTCTTGGATAGAGAGAGTGCTAAAATAAAGGGAGAGAGAGCAGGTTACTTTATAAGGTGAGATAACATGGTATCTGTTTTGAAGCAAAATTCAAACTCCCTGGTGAAATCAAGGAGAGTTTCACTTCAGATTCAATGAGATACTATTAGCCCTTGTGGCCTCCTAGAATAATTAAGTTTTCATTTTGTTCTTTGCATCTTGACCAATACCATCTCTTACGCACCCCTTTTTCCCATTCCTGAAAGGAGAAGATACATATTCATTAAGTGGCCCTGTGTTCTGTAACCCTCCTCCTCCTTGACCATCTGCAGTAAAGGGTTGGACAGGCTTTATTGCCTTGGCCCCCCACTCTCTCCCATGCCCAGCGGGTGACGTAGGGACTCAGAGGCAGAGTTGGCAGGGCGCTCAGACAGGGCACCGCTGGTTTTCATGCGCTCTGCTGGGCACAGCCCCCTTTGTCCCTAGCCCAAGGAGGGACGCACATTATGCCTGTGCGGGGCTGTCTCAGAGGCTCCTCTGCAGCCACCCCTGCTGGTGCAGGAGCCCTCTGGTGCTTGGCAGTCTTTTCAGTCTGAGGTGAGGGCTGGGACACAGTAATCTGTTGGGTGGGCTGGAGCCAGTCAGGTCGCCTCTTCCCTGGCAAGGAGTACCTTCTGCTTTCCCTTCCAGTCTGCTGTGGGGTCATTTATCTCTGTGCTCATTGTGTCTCTTTGATCTCTCCTAGCCGAGAGGTGGACCGCCTGGTTTGCTATTAACTCTGTAGAGTCAGGAAGGACAGTATCAACCAGGTAAACAGAGACATGGATGACACAAGAGGAACCCAAACAGGCCATACCCATCCCTGGGTGGTACCTCTCCACATCAGCCAGGCCAGGGCTGATCTCCCTTTGCAAGCACAGGTACTTTATCTCACGCTTGAGCAGCCCCAGAGAAAGCAGCAAGCACAAAACAGAGCTTGTGCAGAAATGTTTGAGGGCTGTTAGCTGCAGGTGATGTGTTTGGTAGCTTGCCGAAGGAGGGCAAGGGTGGCTGACGAGGCAGGAAGTCACGTCTCCTCAGTGAGGGAGCTCTTGGACCCAGAAGGAGAGCAGAGAGACCCGGCTGCAGGCCTTGAGACATTTTCATTGCGCTCTTGTATTGCTCTTCTGTGAAGTGTTCACATGAAGTAGTAATCACAACATCCAAGTCCTTACTTAGAGAGATCAAGCCATTAGAATAGAGGAGGCCCTGAAACAAGGACTTTTCTGCTGGTTTGGGGTGGAGAGCAAGGCAAGGGGTAAACTGTATTTCAGGAAGAGGGTAAAAATGCACAGATGGCATCTAATGCTTCTGTTCCTGAACAGAACCAACGTTTAGATGATAACACGAATGAATGAAACCCAGCAGTCCCTTTGCTTTTCAGATAAAAGTTTTAATTCAGAGATATTTGTAACTATCAGTTACTTTGCCTCTGAATTTCCTTGGCAAACAGCTCCACTTAGAAGCCCTGAGCACAGAGATATCTTCTTTCTTTCTGTCTTTCTTTCTTTAAGGGGAGGAGACTCTTTTTTTTTTTTTTTTGGAGAAAAATATTACGGCTGTTTAAAAAAAAAAAAAGAAAATCACTGTTAGACACAAATTTGCACAAATGCTCCAGAGCAGGACATGAAGCCTGTGAACAAAGAGTTAAATCAGGTCTGGCGGGGAGGCTACCTTTCCTTACACAAACACGGAAGGGAAGATCTAATTAAATGGCTCCTTGGGAAGTGTGAAATATTAGAATCTTTCGGGAAATCCTATCTATACATTCAAGAGAGTAGGACAGACTAAGCCTTAATGTGCTGCTTTTATGTCTGTTTTTGTTAATGTTATTTTAGTTTCCTACTCACAGAACTTTCTGTGATGAGAAAAAGCTTTGTTGACAGTGAATATATTTTGCTTTTTTGGTCTGCATTTTGCACTATCCAGATGTCTAGTGGTCATCACATCTCAGACCTCTTGCAGACACATCTTTATGACTCCAGCTGTCTGCCACACGACACGTACAGTAAGTTCATTTGAACTGGTTAGAAGATATTGCCGTGTCTTAGGTTCCTTCTGCCAACTTGTCTAATGAATTAGTGACGTCTCTGCCGTGGCTCTGAGCAGTATACTGAGCACACTGACAACTTAGATGATTGTCATGAAATAAACACTCCAGTTCATCAAGTCCAGGCTGAGCAGCACTAGCATACTCATTGTCCTTAGATCAAACAGCAAAGACAGGTGTTTGGGACAGCGGAAGTCCCTTCCTGTGACAATACAGCACAGAGCACCAAGATTCCTCGGCCCACAGCTGGGTTGCTGACACCTTAGCGCAGCGCCATCACCCAGGAACAATTTAAATTTTGGTAAAAATGAAGGTAAAGTGTTTGTTGGTGTTGAGCACCCATTATGGCTGTCCCAGGCCATGTACAACTAACATGAACTAAGCTCAAAGCCTATGGCGATAGGAGCAAATCAGAATTGACAGCTCACATATAGGGGCATAATTACTCCGGAAAGACAATCTGTCTGCCCAAACTTGTGACGAGGACTCCAGGGCATTTTAAAATCTGTACAAAAGAAGGAAAATCTAGTGGTTCTTAGAAAACATGAGCTCACCAAACATCTTCTGGGCATTC
>NW_010392402.1:12948-17462 GCF_000710305.1 Buceros rhinoceros silvestris | reverse complement strand
GCCTGTTAAGAAGGTCCTGGGAACACCCTGGCAACGTATTTAGGTACATCTTGGAGAAGTGCAGTTCCCGGTATCCTCAGTGGAGAAAGACGGGCATGTTGGAAGAAGATGGGGTGACTGAAGGGGTGTAGCAATTCAAAACATCCAGACTTCTGTCTCCCCTCACTTTTGACTCCTCTTCCTGGGGTGACAGTGCTCAGGCTTCTTGTGACAGGTAGCTACCTCCAGTCAAGTTCAGAAATGCAAATCCCTGCCTCCTGTCGCAGAGAAAGGTCAAACTTCAGTGACTCCATGACATCGGACCCAATTCTCCTCTCCTGCTGCCATTGAAGGTATGGTCTCAGAAGCAAAGGACAGAGTAATATAACACTCTGTAGAAAGTCTGAGAGCGAAATTAGGCCATAATGTCCTTGGTTTCCCTTCCCTAATTCTACTTTCTTCAAAGAGGTACAAGTTTGGCAAAATGGATCCTTTTGGAAATAACTGCAGAAAGAATGATTTTGCATCAACACGTGAAAGCCAAGCTTTAAAATCATGTCCCAGAACCTCATGAAAAATACTATGGCTCCTTCAGTGATTAACCCCAGTTCTCCTTCTGGCTCCGAGTTGTCTAAAAATTAGACAATTCCATGGAAGGACTGTGGGCAAGTAGGAGGCATTGCACCCCATGTGTGGTTAGACAGGCTTTGATTTTCCAGCATTGTTTTCTTTTTCCAGTAAATACTATAAACTAATAATGTGTTAATATTTGTGAAAATAGGAGACCTGGGAGAGGGAAATGGAAGCAATTCTTCACAGATTGTGTAAATTGATGTAATGTAGCATTGTGTTACACCAGCTCGCTAAATAGCCTTAAGCCAAGACCTAATGGTTTCAACTGTAAAAACTCTTAAATTTGACCTTTTTCATTTTTTTAAGCTAAATAAAATCAGTAAAAAATAAAGGATATATAGACATGAATAAGCAATGTCTGAGGTAATATTACAGATAAATCGGTTATTGTCCTAGACTTCATTAATAGCATACTTGCTTGATTTTAAGCAGTTCTGACTCCATACTGGATTAATCGGCATGAAATCTACAAAATAGGCCAAGCCAGATGTGAAGAAAAGAAAGGCCCTTTAATGGTTCTCATAAAATCCTTCGACTTGCAGTCTCCGTGGTGGTTTCTCCTTAAGAGGTATCAGTATTTCCTGTTGCAAAGCTTTGTGAAGGGCATGCAGGAAGCTTAGTTACATAATTATTCTCCCCTTACCGGTGCTTATACAAAATTCTAGTTATTTTCTTCATCACTTGGTCTTGCACAATTTTCCAGTGCATTCAATTTCAAATAAGCTTCTATCTGTGCGGTATGGCAAACCGATTTTTCGAATCTGCATAAAAGCATAGGAAAGTTCAGGGCCACAACATATATTTATTAAAATTGTGCTTGGTAGGCTAAAATACATGAATAGAAATGAATCTTCTCAATATTAAGCATGTCCTAAGGCAACAGCTTGCAGAATAATAAGTTACCCGTGTCACTGGTTCTAATTTTAGGTAACTGAGTACTTATTTCACAGTGCTATTCCTCCTGGAGCAGTGCCTGGCTTGTCTACACATGTACCAGAGAGCCTTTGTAACTTCTTATTCCTTGCCTAAATCCTTTCTCCCACTCAGATGTCTCTGAGGAGACAGACAAGGTTCTACCACCCCTGCCCATGGTAGCTCCCCTCTGCAAGTCTTGCACGCTCTGAAGCCCCGTAAGTTTTCCCTTCTGCTGTTTTATAGGCAATTTCTGAGCATCCTCTTTCATGACTTCCCCAGCTTCTGCAGTGACTAACCAATTATATCAGAAGTTTTGGGTTTACCCTGTGTTTTAGACAGCAGTTTCCACTTTCCTTTCTGAATTCTTTGGAGCTAAGCGACCACTGACTTTTCGGAAAGGGCTCATTAAGTGTTATGAATCCATTCAGTGTATCACTTGATATTTTAATTAAAATTTCTTCCAGGGTTTCCACATCTCTGTGTTGAAAGAACATTTGAGCTGAGGTTTTCTGCTTACAAGTCATCACAACAGGTTTCCAATGGCCAAATCTTGTTTCAATCAGTAAACATAGCTGCCATTTAGAGACTTCTCTTCTTCCCAAATATACATCTAGGATTTCATATTACTGTCATTATATTGCCATACTGCCATTATATTCACTCATCCCTTGTGCTTGCACACTTTTGGACGTGAAGACAGAGAGAGACGTTCTCACTCAATTACAGTTTAGAAAGCAAGTCCTTTCAATCCTACCCTCCACAGCAAAATAAAACAAATGAGATAACAAGTTGGTAGATATATTATTTATGTCAGCAGTTTCAAGAAACTATGACTGGTCAGCTTCATGTCGGGTGCCCTCAACATCAGAGAAATGAGTTTTCATTCCTACTGGAACTAAGTGAACACTTTATTGATGTTGGCTTGGTAGTTCATAAGGGGATAAATTCTGACCTTGCTTTACCATAATTAAAGTTCACGGTTTGAGGGATTACTGTGATATTTGACTTACCTATAGATTTATTCTTAAATTTATCTACTCCCCTCACCAATGTGCTTCTGGGTTTATATGTTTGGGCTTTCTTTTTCGTGTGGAAGATTCCAGCAATTCTGTTTTCTGTCTATCAAGTATTCACACAATACTGATCTGTATCTCCACAGTTTCTGTAAGTTATAGATGACTACACATTGCTGGATATTATTGCTAAGAGAAATGGAGTAATAAACTGTCATCTTGACTTGTGGAATAAAACTACCAATAAGGACCTCTTAGAAGAGGAAGACTTATAACATCAAAGAAACTTAATAATGGTTCAATATGTAAAATCACTTAAAATAAGGTTGTTGATTCATTTGTAATCTGCTTTTCCCTAAAGTGTGTGGGCAGCCTATGAGCCATGAGAGTCAAGGGACAGTGCCATTTCTCCAGAAGAGAAACATGCAGAATATGGTGTTCTCCCTTCACATCTCTTACATGGCTTGAAATTGTTATTTTATGCTTCCTTCTGTTTGTTTCCGTTCATCACTGACCTTCATTTCTTGCTGACCTCAGTGTGCTGACTGGTGTAAAGAATGGATGGGGGAAGCTGGACAGAGGTCAGATGTCCTTGTGGATGTCCTCACTCCCTTTCCTCTCTTTGCCCATTTCTCCATCAATGACCTAGAACGGTTTGATTACTTCTTTGCTTTTGCAAAACATCTGCCAAGATTAGGAGTAACTGAAACTCCTGTAGACTGGCAATTTTCCACTCAGAAGGTAGGCTTGTTATAGACTTCAGTGAGAGAATAACTTACAAGTTACAAAATAAAATTCAAGCAATTGCCTATTGTCCGAAGTGCTATTTGCATTATGGTTTTGAAGATAAGAGTTGCCAGTCAGAAAATCTGATGAGTTTCTGGAGATTGCATTTTTTATCAGAGGAGGTAAGCTCCCAGTCTATGAATGCATTTTTCTTTAATTTTTGTGGTCTGCAGAAGCAGAGATTCCTTGAACCTCTTGCCAGTACCTTTCAATAACCTTATCACTTCTCATGTCCAGCTCTACTTCTGGACATATATTTATGTGTTGTGATATAATGTGAGAATAGTTGTGGTCATTACTCAGCCTGGGTGAATTTCATGGTAATTAATGTTTTGGTTTTTTGTTTTTAAAAGAGAAGTTGCCTAAGGGGCCATATCTATTTATAAGCTTTTCCCCACCCTAGACTTCCCAAACTTACTATCATGTGAAAAAGCGCTTTGCTTTTGATACAGTAGCCATCTGCATTAGGGGGAAAGGCTTGTATTTATGCATTTCATGTCTAGTTCTTGAGCCAACTAAAGGTGTCATGTGCAAAATAAATAATTAAAATACCTTTTCAAAGGACTGGGGGAGTAAAAAAAACCTTTAGTCCAGAAATCTACCTGCTCAAAATATGCATCCATTGAACTCATATGCAAAACCCACTGCTATAATATAATCATCTCGTGAAAGCACCATTCTTGAACGGATTGCAAGACTGGGCTTGCAGTGGCTGATATTTTCTTCTCACCTAATTTTTAAGTTCTTCTAGACAAAAATGTGTATGCTAGCATGCAGATGGCACTAAAACAGCTAAAGGGATGAATGGAATACAGGCTTGTGTAGGGTCAGCATTATTTTGCTGTACTTAAATGCAACTTCTTTGAGTATGCTGACTGCTATAACTCTTGCTGAGATTGTAACCAATTTCAGGACTCAAATTGTTTAAAAAAAAAAAGAACAGCTATGGGGCTTATAAGGCTGAGGAAGTGGAATGGGCACTCAACATAATACTTTCCTGGATTTATAAATGCATTGGAGAGATTTGTTTATTCTAGTATCTCTTATGGTGTTTCTATTCAAAGAGCAGAAGGTAACAGTTCCCATAATATCTGCCTAACATATTTTCTCTGAGCTAGCTAGAAGTCCTATCTTGTTTATGATTATTGCAAGTGGCATCCTCAAAACAGTAGCCATTAGGCGGCTATT
>NW_010392402.1:10093-12798 GCF_000710305.1 Buceros rhinoceros silvestris | reverse complement strand
CAATAAAAAGCCAACCCAGTTTTAGGGGCTACTTGTAACTGTAGCTGAAAACTGAAAAATCTCATGTATCGCCTAGGAAGTGAGTGGGAAGATGACTACAGCATATATGAAAAGATAAATGGCATTCAGCAACATTTCCCATATAATAAGAGTCAGCGAACACCTCCATACCAAGCTGCCTGTCAAAAAACAACCACTCTTAAAATAAAATGACAGATTTCAAATAAGCTATGGCACGATGGTTTGTACTACAGTAGCGTGGCATCTCAATTTATCACTCCCAAGAGAACCATGCTTATTTCTAAAGACCCCATCTTATTAACTCTGTGATGTTTCAGTAGTAAAACATGGCATCTGTGGTATATTACTGTTTCATTCTCGTAGCACAATCGATACCCTAATCTGTTATGGTACTTTCAGATTAATGTTATTATTTTCAGAATAAGCAAATAGCAAAAATGGAGAGGAAATGGAAGAAGGGAAATGTTCCACAGAGAGAAACATTTCACAAACAGCAGTGGATCATCCAAGCATGCTTTCTGCTGTGCTTCAGGAAAACAAGTCATTTACCAGATGTTTCAAATTGTGTGTAAAATATAAAAGAGCATATTGGGGGAAATGTATTTAATGCTAGAATACTCGTCTCTCCGTTGTAAGAATACTAAATGTGAAACATGAGCTATCTTGAAAATATCAAATGCATCCTATTTTACCCTTGCAATATGTAGCTGTATCTTTCTCAAATTATTCTCTTTGCTTTATAGGATCTGAGGAGATTTTTAGGATTGCTACATTTTTCTATCTGTCAAAAAAGAGCTGATTCCTGTTTTGCATTTTACTCTCTTCCTTTATTGACTTTTTTCCCCCTATTATTTCACTTTTTTCTATGATGACTCTTTAAAGCAGCATAGAGATGAGGACACGTACAATAAGTACTTGGATGAATGTCAAAAGACAGAGAACTTCTACTCTTCAAGCATGCACAAATGAACAGTCCAGACTGTGGACATTACAGACACGGTGCCTGCTACATTGAGTCTGCTAGAAGCAAGACAGCAAAAGTGTATTTTAAGATAGGTCATTCCAACAAATTTGGTTTTTAAGCAACTCCTAATTACTACCAGAGGGGAGAAATAGGGGCCAGTATGAAAGCTGCCAAAGATGTGGGAACGTTATGTCTTGCAATGCAAATTATTACTTGGGGCACTGGCTTTTTGGTCTGTGATAAATGAATGCAAAATTTTTGGTATCCAGACTTGGTTGAAATAGAGATTGCGGTCCTATGCACACCTAGCCTACAGCACCACTGATCAAGTTTCCCAAGTAACAGGCAAGTTGTAGCAGCACACAGCAAAAGCCCTGAAGTCTGTTTTCATGTAAATGTGTCTTGAAAGCGAGCTCCTATGTATCCTCTGACATTTGATAAGGACAAGTAGAAATTCCCAGTGGTTTTCTGCATATTACGCATACTACAAAAGTGGAGAGCAAAAAAAAGGAAGTTTAATATTATCTCACTTCTCAAAGTGCCAAAGGGATTGCATTAAGGTGTTCACCATGTTCTCTCTGAGCAAAACATCAATCCCCGCCCATGAAGGACGTGGGCATATCAGGCGTCTGTATGTATAGAGGCTCAAATCACAGTCTAGCCCTCATTCTCCACAGTCCCTTGTGAAGTGATGTTGCAGTGACATCAGCGCACACATGCTGAGGAGAGGCTCAAGCACAAAGGAAGCCCGCATGACTGTTTCATACTGGTGCTGAAACTGAGGAGACAGACAACATGTGGTAACAGTCCTGACCCGAAGGGGCTTCACCCTGCCTGGGAATGACATAACTCCAGCTGAAACTGGGGGAGCAGAAAACAGTGGTAGCGGAGCAGCTGGAGGCATCACCAAGTGTCTTCTGGTAACACCGTGCCGACTGAATGTTCTTCTTTCTTAATCTTTTATAAGCCTTTCCTGAAAAGACATTACTCAGAAGATGGCTAACATCTCTCATAGTGATAGAATTTCCTTTTGGCTATGTGACTGAAGTACAGCATTTGGCGTTTGAAAATTGTCAAGCACTGGCTGATTTGCATAGGCACATTATTTCTTGTAACCAGACCTGACAATGCTGCCAGTAGCTACATTTGGCCAACAATTTCCCTTGTAAAATCCTGCTTCTACTGGGGTAAATTATTTTTCAGTGCTCTGAAATTTCTTATGTCAGGCCTCTGTCTCAGGGTGAATACTTGCAGTTTTGTTTTACAGTTACTGATGTGGTTTCTAACAATTCTGCCAAAAAAAAAAAAGAATTATCTATTCTCCAGATAATTGTGGCATGATGTGTTTCTCCAGGTCTCTGAGGTCTTGCAAGTGTTCTACCGGGACAGGACAAGACCGTCAGGCTTTGTAGCAGCAACTTGACTTCTAGACAGGGAGAGCTGTGCGTATCCCTGTGGAAAAACTGCTTTGCTCATGAAATTTTGCCCAAATGTGGCTAAATGCATAAGCCTTTGAAGCATCTCTCTTCTATTATGCTAATCTGAAATTCATTAGGGTTTCCTGGCAAAAGCTTTGATGCTCCATCTCTATGGGCCTAGAGGTTCAGAGTCAAGTGCAACATTGCATCCAGCAGTTTTCGGGGCTGATGCAGCAGCAGAGCCAGGGCTTGTGCAGCCAGTCGCTCTCCTGGGTCTCACATTCCCTCTGTCAGACCTGGAA
>NW_010392402.1:0-9970 GCF_000710305.1 Buceros rhinoceros silvestris | reverse complement strand
GTAGGGAACACATGCATGGGCTGGATCTGTGAGTCCTGGGGAAGGAAATAAGATGGAGCTGGTTTGACTGGGGGAGGAGAACGAGATTTCTGTAGCTCTCATCCAGGGAGTTCTACATTTTCTGACTGAAACAAAGCCTGGAGGCTTTGAAAAGCTGTAGAATTTAAGAAAATAAGGATAAGATCACCAATTTCTCAAACCCCTCTGCAAGGCTCTGAAAGCGCCTAGGTTTAAGATGGCTCAGTTACAGTCCCAGAAATTAAGTATGCTGCTTAAACCCCTGTCAGTCCCCCCCTGCTGCCCCAGAAAGGTTATATACTTTTTCCTAATTGCAAGTGCTGGAAGGATTGGTTTACAATGTTTTCAGCCTAATTAGTTCACTAAATCAATATATTTTATTATATTTATCATGGCTGCAAGGCAAAATTTACAAGAGAAACTTTCTTGCTTTTTGCGGTTATAAAGAACCCATGTAGCTTTAGAGCGAAGGACAGAATACTCAAGGCAATGGATCACGTCTACAAAGACGCTAATAAGTTCTTGGGGGCTATTGAAGACCACTGCCCTCACACAGGTGTGACAAGGTCTGACAAGGTCTTTTGTCTGAAGTAAATATAAATTGCTGAAGAGATCAGGCTGGATTCAATTTTTTTCCAATGTGCTGCAAAGATACGTATCACAAAACATATCACATCAGTCTGCCTCATTACATTAGAGAGAAGTCGTACATTCAGAGACAGTCATAGGCCTGACGGAGAATTTGTCCAGTCCGACAATTTACCATGGATTAATACCCTTGGCCCCTGTGGTCCCAGAAGAACCCACTGATTTATGTCTGAGGCACTTCTTGCATGTGAAACAAGCACAGTGGTGCCTCTCCTAACAAATGGCAAATACGTGAGAGGATAGAGCCAAGTTGTTTTGGGAAAGGCACTTAGACTAACTTAATATCTGTGTTGTTGTGTTGTTTTAAAGAAAGAAAAGCAAGAATACCACCATATTAGAAGGCTTTGGGGGAAGAAAAATGCTTGTTTTGAAGGGAACTGCTGGAATGGTTAGCAGAGATAGGACTTGGGCTGTCAGAAAAACCCTGGTGCCTGCCCAAGGGCCGTTCAGCTGGTCACCTTGGACAGTGCCACCATTTGCCCTGTGACCTTTCCCGTTCTCCCAGGCGACATCAATTCTGGTGAGAAACGGCTGTAAATCAGTGTCCTCTAAAAGAGAATAATGCAAGGAAACAGGCTTCAGGCACAAATTAGTTTTAATTTAGCTGTTGTAACCCATTGTTTCAGAGAACATGGGAACTGCTGTGTTACATAGAGACCTGATCTATTCTGATCACAGCCTGACTGTATAACTCACACTGATAAATAGCTTCTTTTATACTAAACATCTGTGGGAAAGGCTGCTTCCCATGCTGGCCACATGCCTGCTAAATAAAACCCAGAGGAAATTGGCCAGGCAGTTCTGCATGCCATTGTGAGAGAGGTTAAGGTTCAGCAATGACCTCTGGTCCCTTGCCCCTTGAACTGATGGGGCTAGATGCACCATGAAGCTGGCATACCTAGGCTTTGCTTTACCATAGGAGTGCCTTGGCCAGTTAGGTTATTTTTTAAAGGGATTAGCTATCACAACTTTGGAAATGTGTTTTAGGTGGCCAGAGTCCTGCTTTTCCTTCTCCATCAAAAACAGAGGTTGCAAAAATGCAGAGTAAAAAAAAAAAAAAAAAAAAAAAAAAAAAAAAAAAAAAAAAAAAAAAAAAAAAAAAAACCAAAAAAAAAAAACCATTAAAAATGTTAAAATGCAGAAGCTAGACTGAAATATTTTTTCAAGATGGTTGATTCATGGAAGGAGTTTTATTAATAGTAACTTCCCAGTTACATAATTGAATACATGCAGAAATCTCTAAAAATATAGACCAGTAATTTTGATACATTTTTGATACATTCATTCATCCCCATAGAATAACCAATGATCAGCTGTGACGCAAATATGCTTTAAAGACAGATTTTAGTGATGAATGATCCAATTAACCAGTCTGCAGAACTTTTTAAAGCCCTTTTTTCACTCTTTGTGAAGTATCTCAGTGCTTTCACAATGTGTCCTGCAACAAACCTATCAAAGGGACTGCAAACAGAAAAGCCACGTTGCAGTATGATTTTGCAGTTCAGTATTTGACGATGGAGAACAATGTGGGCTCAGACACATCCAGTGTACCAGGGAGGATAGAATTTCAGAGAAGGAAAGAAGTACTCTTGTGAACTTAGCAGCAAGTCGGACCTCTGATTCTTCAAGTGCTTTGGGACCTATTTACCTTTCTACACACGTGTAAATCCATTGAAGACAAATAGACAAAAGCTGAAGCTTAAGTATAAATTTTGAGACGATTGGGTGTATATGTCTCTGTGGTTACTCCCAAAGTTGGATAGTTGAAGTGGTAAGTGAGAAACTCTGTTTCCTTCAATTCAAAAGGTGTAAAACAAATTTAATAGCCTATGGGTCTTCGAAGAAATAAGGCCAGAAATTGAGGAAGGGAGTGTCTTGTTTGTACAAGACAGAGATTAGCTTTGCCTGCCCTTGTGCAAATTTTCCTTAATGCTTGATATTAGCAAATTTTTTTTGTCCTGCAGAGAAGTGCAAAGAAACAGAAAATTTTAAAGAGGTGACTTATGGAAAGTAAATATTGAAATCCTTAGCACAAGAGCTTGCTGAGATGCCTGATTTTAAATGTCACTCAGGTCTTAAAAGAAAAGAAAAAGGCTGCTTTATATGTCAGCCTAAATACAGACCAAGAGGATTAGGGATACCGAATGCTTACCATTAGTCATTGCAAGTAACCTAGTAAGTTCTGTTTGCTTATGTATAATTGGTGATAAATTTTACCTTTTATATGCAAAAAGTGATCCTATTCTAGGAAAAAAGTCTAACCTGAGCAACTGCAGACCATCACCGCTCAGGTGTAAGTATAATTCCTCATTCAGCAATGTTACCCAATTCATAAGACATCAGAGAACTACAGAAACACGAGTTCTCGTGTCCTTCGCTGCCTGTCCTTGTTTCTGTGGTTATTAGTCAGACCTTAAACAATGTTTTGTGTTTTTCATCAAAGATAAGCTCTCAGCAAACAGGAAGAGGGTGTAGTAAAAAGTGAACATAAACCATGTTCTGGAACTGCTGGCATCCAGAGATCTTATCAGCCTTTTTGGTTTTTATTATTACTGTTTTTGCAATATACCTGTGTATTGTTTTTCCTTTCACTGCTGTGTCTTGGCGCTAGTAAATACGATATAACATGAGGTATCTTCATGTCCAGACTGAAAATCGTTACGCAGCAATTCATTCGTTTGCATGCCCTTTATAAATTTCCACAGTTTGTGTTAGATACAGTTGACTTGGAAGTGGCAGCTTCAGGAAAGAGAATATCGTGAGGAAAACTCAGCCATTCTCTACATTTAGCCAGCCAAATAGCAACACACTTTTTCCTCTATGTCTGTTTCCTGTATATTCTTAGACTAAAAAAGCTCTACAGTTAACATATGTGATCTGAGGATTTGAAAGCAAAGCAACTGATACAGAAGCAATAATTACAAGTTCAAAAAAAGTCAGCAATCTATAGAAGCATTTATTGAATCTCTGAGCAAGGCAGCTTTTAACCATGGCTTTTTCATACAAAATATCAATACTGTAGAGTAGACCAAATCCTTCCAGGGGCTAGAAATAATTTGTCCCTCTGAAGAAATCACTTGAGTAATGGAGACATTCAGCATCTTGTCACCTCTTAATTTGTTTCTAATTTTGGCTCATCCTCTTTCTTTATGGACAAAACTATGCAGGCTCCTGGAAGCTTTTTGATTTAGGTGCAAGCGATGCTCTGTCACAGTCTTTTTCTCTGAAGGCAAAGAATTATCAGTAATACTTTTTTTGCCTGTCTTGCTTGGTCACACTTACACTTTATTCTAGGTTTTATTCTGTAGTGTGTTTAGCTCAGTAGTACTCCAGGCTCAGCTGAAGCCGGCATATAGCATTGCTGTACAAAGTCCTTGATCTGCATAGTGCAATTACAAACAACCCGCTTTAAGCAGCACTGGCACTTGGTTAAGCTACCAGCATACCAAAAATCACATGAAAAAGTTGCCAAAAAATTAGTGACCACCTCAGCTGGCTGAAAGCTGTCTTCCTGCCCAGCTTTGCAGATGCCCTTTTTACCTCAGTGGGAATTGTACTCTGTGACAAATTAGGCTCAGAAATGTCTGGAGCAATTTACCTTGATTTTGTCGTGCAGAAGATGATTTTGCTCTCAAGAACATAAGATATTTGCAGGGCAACAGTGCCACAGTAGGGTAAGTCCTGAGGTCAGAGCTTCTGTTATCCTTCATTTTCTAGCAGATTCTTTGTTGTTTTGTTGAGGTTATTGCTACCACTTTAAAAACAAGCATCCCAGGAATTTTCTTTTGAAACAGGCTTCCCCTCTCCAAATCCAGTTATACTATTTCAGCTGGGTCATTTTCAACCCCTGCCGCATTTCTGGGGTTTTGTTACTGAATTTATTAAAAAACATGCCCAGCTGTGGGGAAAGCTGACTCACAGCTCTGCTCTAGCGACCCTCATGGCTCAGGAGTCTGGTGGATTCTCTTCAGAAACCATGGGCAAGTGAGAGAGAGGCAGGGACCAGAAGAAGATGCTGTCTCCCCTCAGATGGCCAAAGGCTGCCCAGCTCAGCCCATGAAGGATGAAGGATGAAGAATGAGCCAGGCAGACTTCAGCCACCCAGGGATGGAGGGGAGAGATAGCACCCAGGAAATCCCCCACTTCTGTCAAGTAGAGCTGGGCTCATGCCTCATGGTGCGTGGCTTCATAACCCACCCAAGTGCTTCGAAGGGTGCGGACAGGCACAGATGCCTCCAGATTGCTGGATTCACCATACACTACTCTGGCGTCTCCTGAGCCCTGGGCTGTGCTCTGCACAGGTGTAACAGCTGGAAGGACTTGACAGGGCAGACGTGGGGAGAATTGCGACAGGAAAAAGGAAAAGATGGAGGATGTGAAAGTGGGAAAGCAAACTTTATCATTCATGTTAGTTTACATAATGGAGTACATTTTATTTAGCAACAGGAAGAATAATTCAGCATGTTAGATGTCCTGATTACATTGATACTACCCCAACATCTAATCTTTAAATTATCAAAAATGATGTGGAGTCAAGGTTGACAACTAGCATTGCTCTTTAATCAGCATTGCATCATTTTTGGGTAGAGGGCACAGTGACAGTCAGACCTCAGTGTCACAGATGCCATGTCCCACAAGCAGTGATGCTACAGTGTGACTGAAAACTGGCACAACTGCTTGCTCAAGGTGTACGATGCAAGAGAAAGTACCATCAGAACTGTCATCAGAATTTCATAAGAAATCGTTTCAGTTTAAAAGGAAAAAGTAGAGAAAACGTTATTAATTAAAAAAACCCCAACCTTCTGAAGCACTTCCACACGATTTCCCCCTCTAGCAATGTTACATTCAAGTGTTAATTAATAGTTGCGGTTTAGCCATGTATACAGACCCTCTCATTATGGGTGGTGAATGAGGACAATAATGAACCATGTTGCCTTCTTTAGAAAACTGGACATCTGTTCTTAAAAGGCATTAGGAACTTTTTTAATATGGTAGAATTAAGTGATCTCCCTTGCTTTAAAATAAAGTACAACATAGTCTCATCAATTTGTCTTTTTGCTGCAGAATGCTGTTCCCAGGTTTTAATGGGGATTATTTAACATGGTTTTTTGTTAATAAAACTCTTAAATTTGTCTTTCGAAGACTTCTTGGTCATTCCTAATTTAGTGCTCTGGGCAGCCACAGTGGATGTTACTGCTGTGCTTCGTGCCACCAGCTCTGAAGTCCCCGCCTAGCTACCTGCAAGCTCCCAGCTAGACAGGGTGACAAGAGGCACTGCATAGGCTGCAAGACCTGGAGGAACCAGTCAGTTCCTGCAGAAGGATGTGTTGAGCTGGGAGGATGCCATTTCCCTGCTTAGGTGTCCTTTTGTCAGAGCGCTCAGCAAATGACTTGTGCAACATTTTGCATTGCAGCATGACTTTGCAGTCAGGGCTGCTCGGCAGAAACCAAGAAACAAATCAAGTAAGAGAGGCTTTCAGAACCAAAATGTGTGTTCATTTCTGTTGTGAAATCCCATATAAATTTCCTTAACAGTTGTGCCACACGCAGTGAGGGAGGGCGAAGACATCTGTTTCTGACAGCTATCGCTGTTTTTTGCTTCAGCACAGTGTTTCATCTGTAAAGGCTAGAAAGAGGCTTGAAGTTCATAAAATGCCTGAATCTGGGTCAGGAAATATTTCTGCTTATTGCAAGCTGATTTCCCCATCTGATGTGTGCTGGAGGTGTGGACAGCAAGATATTGCTGCACAGCTGCTGAGTCATTGCTCTCCCTTCTGATAACGAACTGCTTGGGAGAAGAAAACTCTGGGGCAAAACTGCTGGGCAGGCAAGCAGCCCACTCCATTAACTGATACTTTCCTGTGCTCCTCTTGTCATGGAAGTGTTTAACCTGAAGGAAAAGAACATGCATCACAAATTCACGTACCCAAGGAGCACCTGTCAGCACACAGGAGGGCAGAGGGACATGGTGTCCCATTCCACTGGTCTCCTTTCTTCCTCTCATACCACCACATGGCAGCATGATGAGATCCTCTCCCCAGTAATGCTAATTCTTACACCACAGAGAAACAGGTTTGACCTGACCCCTTGCAAATCCTGAAAACTAGTGTGTAAAATAGGCCCAGCTGGGGATTAGGATGGTGGGGAGGAGATATGGGCTCAGTCACAGCTAGTGTATGTCTTAGAAATATTTTTCAGGTCATAAGCCCTGTCCTTAGGGGTTCTGGTACTCTTATTGCTAGGACAGGTGCTCAGAGTTTCACCCTCTGAGCAGTGGGGAATAATCCCTGGCAGTTTCTTACGCTGTTTTCCCAGGGACAACCATGAGGCAGTTTTGCATCTGTGTTCCTGAGCATTTAATCCTTCTAGACCTCACCAGCATTGAGGCTGGGACAGGCATTAGATGAGGAAGAAGAGTTCACAGTTCAAGAGGAGTGAAGTTTGCCTCTGCCTCTACACTGCTAGTGTTTTAGGTTGGCGTTGGGCTAAACGGAGTCATCCTCAATTCTGCTCGGTGGAAGCTGATGTTACCGCACACAGCATTTAGAGGTTCCCCATCCCTGCCGCACTCTGAGGTTTGTTCTTATTGGTTTTTTTTGTATTTGCTGCTTCCCATCCTAGAGGCAGCTGTACGAATGAGCTGCGTGTTTTTATATCAGTTCATTTTGTACAGTATTTATCTCTTGAGATTAAAAATACACCAGAAATCAAGATTTGTAACGTTGTTGTGATGGTTTTCCTTTTTATAAATTGCAAACAGTAAATCACTTAGTCTCATTTAATAAATCATGTCATCTAAGCATCTATTTTGTTTATGCTGTTTCTTAGTTCACCTTGGCTCCCTTTTGATTCCAATCATACGAAAATTCTCAAAATCATACACTGGCTTGGAAATGGGATGTTTTTCAAAAAGAAATCTTTACTGCTAAGTGTGACAAGAAATACTGAAATATGGATGTTTGGTTGCATAGATATTAAAACATCATGTAGAAATAGATACCTTGAACATAAGGGAGTTAAGACTTTAAGTCTAAAAAATCTTTCACTTTTTTAATTGTTAATTTTAAAGCCAAATTATCTTTTTAAAAGCTGTTGCATGGAAATGCGAGGAAACTGTTGGGTGTTTTTTCCCCCTTCCTTTTCTTTCCCCCCAGTCTAGGACATGGTCACACAAAATCTGCCTTTGGCTCAGTTCACTTCACTGATCTGGGGAGGTTAAAATACAGCACAGGTTACCGGTGCAAGTAAGAAAGCAGTACCTTAGAAGGGTCCAAAGGCGGTTGGGATATTCTCTGCAATACGGAAAACTCAGATGTACCAAATGCGAGAAGGACATTTGAGCCCAAACGTCCCAGCTGCCCTGCTTTGGGTTGTTTTGGGAAGATTGCCTGCTATTTTGTGAATGGAACATGAACTGTGTGCATGTTGCTGTGTGTCTGTGTCAGGGCTTTTGTTTATGAGCTCAGTCACTGTTTCCATTTCAGAAGAAACAAGATAAATCCTTTTGACATTCCAGCTCTTTCTCTTCTTGGCTGTATCTCATAGTGAATAATTCAAATCTGGCAAAGAGTTTTGTCTGCCCTGAAACTACATTTCTCAACAAATAAATTGCTTGCTGGTAGGTGTTTGCCAACTTTAGTCAGGACTGTAAAGGTTTTTGCACTTTTGAAACCTGAAGAAAAGTCTGTGTGGCTTCTTCCAGCTCTCTATTGTTCTAGTAAAAGACAAGGCCTCTCTCAACAAGCCCTTTCTACCATCACAGATCATCACGGTTCTGTATCTGGATGTAAGTAATCGTACCAATGCCCTTATTTCTGTAATGTGACTTGAAAATGTTTATCACATGCTTTGCTTCAGCATTTTAGAAGAGTGGATTTTTTTTTAATGATTTAAGGAATAAATGGATGATCGTTTATTACCATCATGTTAGACTTGGTAAGCATATGGCTTTTGAAAAATCATTAATCTAGGGTGTACATGAATTTTATGGTTTCCTGCACACTTCAGAAAGTTAATGTGAGAGTTGCTCTTTGCATCATTAACAAGTCAGGGCAGGAGCAGCCACTTGCCACTGTTAAAACATTCTTCAGGCAGAAAATTCTTCAGGCAGGAACACAACAGAGGAATAGATCTGTGTTACCCATTTCTCATACTTTTTTTTTTTCTTTTTTCCTATTTTTGGGGGGAATTCTCATGACAGTTTTATCCCTTGACACATGCAACATTTTCCACTTCCATTCTCCATGAGGTGGAAGTCATCACACGTGTGATAAGAGTAAGCTTTCAGAGGAGAAGCTTGTTAGTTATACAAAGCTGAGGAATCTAGGGAGAGCGATGATGTATTCTGCGTTACCAGAGAAAAGCCAGAGGTTGACTTGTTTCTGCCAAACCATGTCATGTAGTAGGCGTTAAGATAGGAATACGATGGAAGCAGCACAGCACCCGTGTCTTTTGTGGGTTTCAAAAGAACGTCCTGCATCGTCATTTTTTTGTTGTAATGGTGACAGATTAAAGCCTCACTTGCTGTAAGCTGGATGAGGCTACCTGTTTTCAAAAGGAGGACAACTATGAGCCCATTTGCAAAAGAAAACAGGATGGAAAGACAAGAAAATATCAGAAAGAAAGAAGCTGAAGTGCTGACTCCTTGGATCTGTTGAGAAATACCCACTCATGCACTCATTTTCATTTGCTGTTTCTGTTCCTTTCTCGTGCAGTAACGGGCTGCTTCCAGAACAGGCAGCTTGCTGAGATGGTACCCAGGGGTTTCTTCTGCTGTTGCCTGAGAAACCTGGGCTCAACAGTAGCAGAAACTCTTAAAGGAATGCAAGGTACTGGTCTTTAATTAGGTTGTCTGATGTTTGAGTTTGTGGGGGTGGGGGTGGGGTGTTATTGTTGTTTTAAGTGCATATTTAAAGGATTCTAAGTTTTACAGTAAGATCCCTGAGAAATATTTTTCATCTGAAAGGCAAAAATGCATCTGCAGAAATCTGACCAGTGTTTTATTAGACTTCTCTTTACAGCTCTCTACCTGCAGCCAACAACAACATTGTGTATTTTATTTTGGATGTGAATATCAAGAGCTATTAAAGAGCTGAACAGGACATTTGAGACAGCATGGAATGTTTTGTGGAGTTTTGTTGTTGGTTTGGGGTTTTTTTACTGGGAATTGATAGAGATCAACTGTTTCAGTAGATGCTCCGAGTTCTTAATTTTGTAGATAGAGATACTTATACATGAAAGCAAACCAAGTCAGGTCTGTTCTCTTTCGAGAGAGAAGGCGGGGGGGGAGGTGGAGGGAGGAGGG
>NW_010392401.1:21286-22797 GCF_000710305.1 Buceros rhinoceros silvestris | reverse complement strand
CGGCGCCTCTCGGGGTCTGGCAGACAGACAGGACCGAATTCCAGCGTGAACCCGGGACAGTGAGGGAAACGGGACAGCTCGGTCCCGGGGAGCGATGACGATACACCAGCTGGAAGGTTTTATAAACACACACGAACGGTGACGCTCAGAGACCTGGAACGAGGAGCAGGTGATAACAGCGGCTCTTGGCTGCTCAGAGCTGGAGCTCGGCGGAATTAAGAGAATCCGGGACTGTCTTGCAGAGGGACCTGTCCCCGCCACAAGGACTCAGCCCCGCTCCCAGAGCCGCTGGGACATCCCTGGCTCTTCGACACAGGGCGCGGGCAGGACAACACGGACCAGGTCCCTCCAGGTTCGCTCTGTCTGGTGGATTTGGCTTTGTTTCCACGGTGATTAAAGTTCATTCTGTGGCAAAATGATGCCCCAAGAACCAAGCAGCTGGGTGATGATACTTCCCTTTAGGGGTGCTCAAAAACTGTAATTCAGGTAAAACTACAGGATTTACTTTATTCTAAATCCATTACTTGGCTTTCCAGTTTCTGAGCAGTAGCTTTCCTTGTTCTCAGGGGTTTTTTCATAGCTCTGCAGACCAGCCCCTTCTGCTTTACTCTGAAATGCTCTCACAAACGTGAGACTGGGTAAACTGGAAAGAAAAAACCCACACAACCCGAACCCACCACACTGCAAGATCTGACAGAGGGGAGGGTGGAACTTTGTACTGCAGAGGGGAAATGGCCCCTCTGCAGCCCCGGGAATGTGTCTGGCCGTGGAGCAGCCCGAGGCACTGAGGTGCAGGGACGGTCCCTGTGAAGGACGCTGCTGCCCTGCTGCTGACGAGGGGAAGGTGTCATTTCACTGGGCTTTGTGTCAGCTCTCCACCGCAGGCAGTTTAACTGCACGATTTCAGTTTACGGTCGCTGCTGCATTCCAGTTCTGTGGTGTCCACAAGCGGCTAAGGCAGGTTTTGCGCCTCACTGAACTGCGTTTGAGCATCAGTCTCAGCGCAACAGCCACGTTCCCTAACTTCATCCCTTCCCCAGCAGCAACTCCTGGCCCTGCTTCCAGGCTCGCCCTTACCTGCCCTTTCCCCTGAGCACCAGCCTCCCCCCGTTCCCTGTGCTGGTAGCTAGAGCTAATGATCATTTCCACGTCAGCGGCACTAAAGGAGAGCAGAAATCCACAGACAGGGAAATTCAGTGTTGCTGAAGGACCCTCTCGCAGCTGAATGGCTGTGAAGACACTCCCCGGTAGGCTCTGCCTGGTTCTTTTCAAGCCCCCTGCAGCGTGAAGGGCGGATGCTACGGACGCTGCCGCCCCCACGCGCTGCAGGGCAAAGAACTGGGACAGGGCTGTGCCGGGCACATGGCACACGGCCGGGGCTTCAAGCAGCTGCTTCCCCAGGCTCCAAGCGTCCAGTGTTTTCCTTTGTTTGGGTTTCCAAAGCCCTGCTGGGCGCAGTCCCCTGCTGCTGCTCCTTCCCCGGGTGGGCAGCATTGTCTGTTGTTTACCCG
>NW_010392401.1:20467-21102 GCF_000710305.1 Buceros rhinoceros silvestris | reverse complement strand
GCCGCCGCGCTCTCCCCAGACCCGACTGGCCGTGTTTGTGTCTAGCTTATACCACACACCACAGCATCATCCGAGCAGCTGCTCTTGCTGACTCCAGACCCTGCATGCAGACAAACCACTTCAGGCCAGCCCATACGGTCTCACCCCGGTCTCTGCTCATGGAGGGATCTTCCCCAGCAAGCTGCTCTTGATGGGCATCCTCCAGCCTAGACTTGCCCTGTGCAGGGCAGCAGCACAGTTGCACGTCAGAGGCCGCCGGCTCTCCTCCTGCTGCCTGCACACAGGTCTGTGCGCACGTGGAGCGGGACGGTGGCACTACAACACAAGAGCACTGTTAGAGAACTCTGCCAGGAGCCTGCTGGAGCCACCCTGGGCCGCAGCCACCATGAGCTGGATCCCTGGGCAGGTCCCTGTCTGTGTGGAGTCATCGGGAGACTGCTCGAGCTCTGTGCACGACTTTTAAGGCACTTTGGGAACACGCTGGCTTCTGCAGCCCCTCGGACCCCCCTCTGGTCTCCAGCCTGTGCCGTGGTGCAGGCTTTGCTCTCACTCCGGCACCTTCCAACCGACTGCTGCAGGACCACTGGCAGCACCCGGCTGGCGAGGGAAGAAAGAAGAAGCTGCACGGCTGTCAA
>NW_010392401.1:0-20334 GCF_000710305.1 Buceros rhinoceros silvestris | reverse complement strand
AGCTGCAGTGCTGCCAATGCAGGAGACGTCGCTGGTTCTCTGAACCAGAACTACTGCCTCCCTTCGAGTTCCCAGGCCCCTAGTCCTCCTTCTGTGAGAGGAGAGGGATTTGCAACCGAGGCAAACATTTCCATGCAATGAACTGAGAATGGGAACGTTTATTTAAACACTCTCTCCCTTATGCTAGAAGGTGAGAGGTGTGCACTCCAGCACACAGGCTGCATCGCCGTGTGTCCCGCAGAGCGGAGATGAGGCCAGTAGACTCTGGCTCTGACATCTCCAAGTCACGGGAGCCCTCCCGCCTGGTCCGCCAGCTCCTGCGCAGAGCAGGTGCCCGAGCCCTGAGCTCACCTCTTTCCCCTGCACTCGCAGCACCATTCCACTACACTCTGGCCACGCGTGGGAGTCACAGCGTGTGTGCTCCTCCACCAGCTCTCAGCCACGCAGACGGGAAGCCAGAGGACTACCCGGGAGCCGAAAAGCTGCTTGTGACGGACATTTCTCAGAGACGGCGGCCAGCCCCTGGAAAACAAACATCTCTCCCCAAGAGCTTCTCGGAGGAGGGCATGGGAGAGACTTGCTAAGGAGGCTGCAAACGCCGGTACCCTTCTGGTTTGTACCAGTGGCAATTGCTGCAGCTGCCTGTGGATCAGCTTTCTCCGAGTCCACGGAACTACCAGCCACAGCCGTCTACCAGTAAAACCACATGCACATGCTGCCACCACGTACAGGAGGCAGGAATGAAATATGTGACATACCTGTAATATACCCCTGTAACACCTGACAGGGGTAAAAAAGTAAATTCTTCTCTTTGGAGAGTACACAGAAGAAATAATGAAAGTGAGGCCATCTGGGGAAAGCAGTCGGACCGAACTAGAGCTGGAGCATCTGCAAGGAAGCCCGTGGCAGTTCTCAGAGAGGCAAAGGCTGCCCCAGCTCGGAGCAGAGATCGGCGGGGCACAGGAAAGGGCTTGTGCTGGTACACGCTGCTGGGAGCACGCGCCAGCACACAGTGTGACTGTGCGTATCAGGTCACAAAATGCTCCAGCCTGCACCCAGTAACTGTTTCTACATTAAGTACTGGATGTCAAGATGCTCAAGGTCTGCTCCCCTCTAGTTTCTGCAGTGCTGAACTGACTTCCTCCCGCACCTGCAGTCCCAGAAGCAAGTCTCTGGAGGAGGTGGACTTGCGCGTCTCCGCGGCACGGTGGCAGTACCTTAGAGACAATGGCAGGAGCAGGTAAAGCTCCCCGCCAGCTGCCTCATGACGTACGCTGGCTGCGTCCCCAGGCTGCAGGCAGTCCTCGGGGCAGCCACCTACAGAACTCTGGTGAGGGGGCTGCACCATCCGCGCCCTCAAATACTGAGAGCTGGCTACTTCAGACACACACCGGGAAAGGTCCCTGACAGAAGGATTAACGCCCGGGAGGCTGCAGGGATCTCTGTGGTTCCACGCACCTCACGCTCAGCAGACCAAAGGCTTGAGGCTAGAGACGGACAGCCAGGAAGAGCCTGCTGTGCCACGACTAGGGACAGGGTCTGGAGTTCTGACGACATGGCCAGAGGCTGCATTTGCACAACTGGGAGACCAGCGTCAACAGAAACTTCTGAGACCGCGAAAAAGTCAAGTTCTGTTTAGTTTTGTCTCTGGTCACTCGCGCTTCCCGTAAGCACAAGGGCACCTTTCACATAGGGGACTTAAGTCAGCAGGTCCCAGCTGGCATCGGTGTGGGGAAAATACATCATACCTTCAGCACTTGGCTCTTCCAGGGTGGAGGGATGGGACTGGTGTCCTTTTGCTGCCGACTGCAAGACAGACAGAGCAAATACTGACACTCCCACCACCTGCCGGGAAAAGAAAAGCAATTTCCAGTCCCCGCTCCCCGTAACAGGAACACTACGTTCTGCCACAGTTCTCAGAGACATCCCACTGCTGCCGCAGAAGCCGAGGACACACAACGCAGATTTAGGCACGACGATTTTGCTCCTCGGGAGCCGGCCAGAGGAGAGAGCAGTAACCAGACGGGTGCCAGCACAGGGCGCGGCGCGCTGACCAATTCCTTCCCAACACCATCCCAGACCAAGAGACTGAAGTACTGAGAGAACTCATGCTTTAATAGACACTGAAATCACAAAGGAAGAAGGCCAAATGCCTTAGCAATTTCAATAAAAATATGAAAATCTTTTTACATGGTAAATTTCATAATATAAAAAGTTTAATGCTGTCTGGAAACAGAGCTGTAATTTACAGAGAGTCCACGCAGGCCAGGCACGGCTAACACTGCAGGCGAGGAGAGCGAGTGCCAAAGGGCTGCTGCTGGGAAGTCTTTGCTGACAGTCCTCTCCGACTTACCATCTTCAACGGACGCTCTGTTCGAGGAGTTCTGCAGCCGAGGGGCCGAGATTTCCACACACGTCTGCAGCCTTTCTGCACAGCGCGGCAACGAACCCGAAACTGCTCAAACCCATGATTACCATCTAGCCTGGAACTACCAGTGTTTCTTCACAGATTCACGGGTATTTCTGTGCACGTGGGTCTGTTCTGCAACTGGAAAGAGATGGTCGCAGAACGAGTTTGCCCTAACGAAAGGAAACACGGCCTGGAGTGACAGGCGTGGGTGTAGCGCCCCTCCAACGCTTCTTCCCGGTTTAGGTAAGGCGGGACTAAAAGAAGGAAGGTCAGTACCAGGCCAGAGTACAGGCTAACCAACAAAATGAAACAAACGATTTTGATCAGAGAGGTTGTTCACCGGTCCTGACGAGCTGGAGCTAACAACAGTCAATAAACCGACCTGCAATCTCACGCAGTAGAACGTACTGGGCAGAACCGAACCGAAATGCATTCGATGGCCTTGGGGAATGGTTGCACGTGGCAGGTTTCATGTGGAAGTGGATTACACCTAGTTCTTATTGCTCACTGTATTAAGCAGTGTTGTCACTTGTACCATGCACAAATACAACGACGACAAACGCAACTCAACTCCACAGACGGAATGCTAATACCACACGGAGAACATGGTATGTCATTTCCTGAATTTCTCCACATAATGGGCAAACCTGATAAAACTCTTTTTTCCTCACAAAGGGGTTGTTTCTCATTCAGGGGGTGGAGGAGTGAGGCACGAAGTGTGTGAAGTGTCTCCCAGCCATGAGTACGCATGCATCTTCATGGCTCTCATTAAGCCAGTGGAGGTGCCCTGTGCCAAGCCCATGGGAACACATTTCCCAAAGGACTCGTTCTAGTGACACTCACCTTCCGTATTTATACAACACCGATTTCCCAAACACTGAACGTCCTCTACATCTGAACTCTTCTGTTTCTAATGCTCCCCCCCTCCTTAAAAAAAACAATAGAAGAACACCCACCCCCAGCCCCACCCCCCCAGTTTAGCTCTTTCTGAAAGCTTTAAGCCAGCGTGAAACCTACTGGCAGCGTGAAAATGGGCTGTACCAAAACGGCAACATCGATTAAAAGGTCCTTTAGTTATGGAAGTAAACTACAAGTAGAGAGGCTTATTTCTGGCATGTTATGCAGCACTACAGGGAGTATTTGCTGTTGCTATAGACAAAAAGCTGCCCACTTCCATCCTGGGTGTTCCTGGGATGTCGTTTTAAAACAGTTATGCTGGTTAGGAACAGCGCAGGTCACATGAAGTCTCTCAGCAGTCTTGTGACCACAGCACGTTGCACAATCTGCAACATCACCGTCTACACGCGGGGTAGACGCTGTACTGCCTCATTTTGGCCCACTATTCTAATTTTTCCTGCCAAATGACGAGCAGATGGTATCTAGCACCAAACCATCACAGAAAGATGTAATGTACAGACAAATAACTTGCATCATGTGAGTTAAAGACGTGTACTCAACTGTTTTGCTACATGGCATAAGACGAGTAGGTGAAGAACTGCTCTTCTTGAGTTTCTGCTCCGAATCTTCCGTGATCATCCATCCCTTGTTGGCGACTGAAACAACACAGCACTATATTCTTTGCCTTTAGTGCTTGTGTTAATTTCTTGCGATGGCAAAAAGAAGCCATTCTCCTGAAATCAGTGGACTCTAGAGCATACTCGAAGCAAGCATTTGATACATGCGCCATGAGTAAGCTGAGCCTAAGTAACTGTATATTCTGGTCTCAGAACTGAATCCTCTGTCCTGCTGTCACGCTTTTCCTCCAAGATCCCTAGGAAAACCACAAATGATCAAATCCGTATTTTCAAGAAGAGCATCCAGACGTGGTAAGTGCAACAATTATCTGCATGAGCGATGTGCCCCTAAACCGTTCACAGAGCTGGCTGCACTCACCAGTCAGGTAGTCCGCTGCTAGACTGGAAGTTGACTTAAGATCCAGCTAAAACTCAAGGGCCTAATTAATTAAGCCTCACAACACCTCTGTGAGGTAGGTAGGTAAGTATTACTATCCCCATTTAGATAGAAAGGGAAGACGAGGCACGGAGAGGTGAAGTGAGTAGCCTTCAGTCACTCAGTGAATTTTGGGAGTGCAGAATAGAAACCAAAAGCCTTGGTGATCCAGTGCTCCGACTTCATAGCACATGGCCTGTGAAACGCTTCGCTTGGATCTCAGTGAGCAGCGTGGACGAGTTAATGCTACCACATGCCCACAGTTTTCAGTGCATGTGAATTACCACTTCGATTCTGGTTACATCACTGCATTCAACAGCCGCTTGGAAGAAATCATGTCCAACTTGACTCTTAACACCTCAATGCCACCTAGCCTAGGAAAGCTTTCTTTACACATCACCCCTGGGGTGCTCCAGGTTCTCCCCTCTGTGGATCAGAGGGCGCACGGGGTCTGCATGCAGCCGCTCTGCTCGCTGCCTCGTGCCCGTGCTCCGACTGCACTGACATCTGCTCGGATTGGTAGACTTGCTCCACAGACACTTGCTCCCGCCGCAGGGGAAAGGTCTGCGGACCTGCCTGTGATGAGCTGTGGGGAATGATCTAGCAGGATGAGTGAAGAATTTATTTGGTCAGGTGATTTTAGATCACATAAACTGATGTCACATTCCTGCCTACTGTGAAACTACAGAATAATGTTCTCAGCGTCAGTGTCTGTAATCCTTTTCTGCGCACACTTCAGGAGACAGAAGACATTGTACTGCCCAAATACTTGCCAAGATGAAAATTCCACCTTCGTAATGCTGTGTGCCAGGAAGACCAGGGCATTCAATAAAACCGGAACTCGTCTCTCTGACACACGCTCACTACCTCATGCTGAGGCTCACCTTGCTCGTTATGCCCCAAACAGGTTTTTTGGAGCAGACCAATGAGCAAAATATCACCTGAAAGGTCTCCCTCCAAACCAGTTACCTGAGCTGCAGGTTTTAGAATGGGACACCTCTGTCCTCAGCCTCTAAATGATGCAAGAGAACTGCCGGGATCATGCTGTGACGGATTCCGTTGCCAGCAGTTTCTCGTGTTTGGCTAAACCTGGCAGAGGCACCTAGAGGTGCATCAACTTCTCCTCTCTGTCAGCCTTTGAAAGCAATCGAGTCGATGGCTTGTACTTCTGCCGGCAGAAACTGCGCGTGCTTGCTTTGCGGTACACGTGACAGTTCTGCCTCCTCTCCCTTCCCTCGCCAGTCCCTGATAGCTATGATTTCTGTATAAAAAGCCAGCTGTAAAACCTCCTGTTAGGTTAAGAAATACAAGTAGGTGGCGTAAAAGCTCGTGTTTTATGAACAACTGGATTCCTCGGACCTGCTGCTGCAAGTACTGAGCACTACATAGAACCTGTTACCAAGCGAGTCTGCCCAAGGTTCTGATAAGGGAAAGCAGAGCCCACCTGTGTAAGGCCCGTGTTCCTACGCAGTGACAGACAGGGCCAGTCTGTCACGCTCCCGTGCATTGCCAGCCATGGGCGTGACCACGGCTTCCTGGATGATGGGTCTGTGTTGATAAAGGCAGGTGGGCAGAAGCAAATACTTTAGCAAGACTGTAAGTCATCAGCTGGTACTCAAGACATTTCAACATTTGGAGGAAGGAAAAAATCTTCCCGGTGACAAAAATTTATAACCGTTCCCAGACGGCAGCCTCAAAGGGCGTGTGGTTCCTGGAGTGCTACTGGAAGGTGGAGAATGAGTTGATGTCACTGCATTTGTAGTTTCAGGGCGCCTGTGTCCATTTGGGGGATTCTTCTGAGGAGAAGCAAGGTGCTGCTCAATAGACAGGTCCTTTAGTTCCAGCTTATCTGCACTTTCTTCTTTGCTGTGCCGTGGAGATAGATTGAGCAAGCTGAGGACATCTTTCTTAGAAGTCATTGTTCCAGGAGCTCCTCTGAGAATCTTCATCGGGCCACTGGAGTGATGGGGAGCGCTCTGCCAGAACATCTTCAAGTTGTGAATCGCTTGCACTTTTTCATCAATGGCAGCCATTTTTAATTTGTCTATGTCTGGAGCATCAGCTGGACTTGAGCGAGCAGAACCAGCTGAGGAGTAAGAAAGAGCAGGAGATGGAGTGCTGCCACCAGGAGACTGATGCCCTGAGCTTGGAGAGAGATTTCTGGGTGATTTAGAAATATGAGCACTGTAGGGAGAGCTGGGGTACTTGAGTTTGAAGTGAGGCTGCTCAGTTAAGGACCCATGTGAATCACAGCCTGGAGATGGCTGCCCACTGTACTGGCCTGAGCCTTCTTTGTTTGACATCTCCGATGTTGTAGGGCTATTATAACCAGAACTGACTTTCTGAAGGGATGAACTCCTTGTTGGAGGCTTTGGTTTGACTGCAAGAGGTGAAGACTGATTTTTCTGACTGGAGCTGATGGGCCGACTGAATGCACTGGTCTCTGAAGATCTGAACACAGACGCTCCTGCGGGGCTGGAAGCCCCATCGTCTGAAGTGTTGCTCTTGCTTATTTGGCTGCCGCTTCTCTGAAGACGTTCAACAGCAATGAGGTGACTCTGAGTTTCCTCCAGAATTTTTTGGGCCAACTCTTGCGGATCGAGCTTTGGATTATTGTCCTCCTGGGACTTGACAGTGCTGTCAGTCTCAGTGCTGGACTGATCAGATTCCCCAGTGTCAGAACTTGCAAGTTTCCCAACTTTCTGAAAAGGTGAATTTGGACTGGGAATAAGAGTCATTTTAACAGGAGAATTTGGAGTACTTATGCTCCCTTTGGAGTTGACAGACTCTTTAACACCTCCAGTCTGACCAGTTTGGGGCTGTTTGTGATCAGGGGAAAATCTTGGTTTCATGTTTTCTTGGTAACTGGCCAAAGGCTCATTGCTGATAATAGAAAAACCTTCATACTCTTCCTCATCTTTGCTGGCTACAGTGCTGGTTTGTGGTGACAACTGGCTCTGCGCTGCAGACCTATGCGGATAGATGTTCTTGGGCCTCTCATAGTCCTGGCGTCCTCGGTGTCCCACACCGTCTGGCATGCTCTCTGGCTTGGAAACAAAACTCATGGACGAAGCAACAGAGCTCAGGCTATAAACAGAAATGGCGTCTGATGCAATGCTGTCTGGGCAAGTAGGAGAGAATGGAGGGTTTTGATAGTGGGGTACAGGGTTGGAAATAGACTGAGCAGAAGCCAGTGACTCTAGAGATGAGGAACTGTCCAGGCTAAGGCGCTTAGGCAGCTCTGTAGAATCTAAAAAAGAAAAAAAATATGTACAAACATGCCCCTAGATACACAGGGAAATCAAACAAAAGCAGGTAATGTTCTAGCAGAATTAAGAAGAAATGCTACAAAGCATGCACTCAGACTCTGTGCTACTTCAAAAAACCCAGCTAATACTTAGGTGAGATAAAAAATGTGCACAGCCCAGGAAATGCGCAGGCAGGAACCTCGGTCCAGGTATCCTGGATGAAACCTGTCAATTCATTATTATTTTATATCTCAAAAGAGAGTGAGTTACACCTCCTCCAGCGGCTGGACTCCAGTCCCAGCTCTGGCTTCAGCCAAGTCTTAGTGTTTGCTTCCCATATTAAAAAAAAAACAAAACGTTTGCTGCACCTGTTGTATGATGCATGGTCTGTATGACACGTGTGTGACGATGTATGTATGATCTCTGCAAAAGGTAAGAGTGTGAGATTTCAATAGAAGCCATTTGATCAAATCATCAGGCGAAACAGGAGCAAAAACTACTGCAAGGAGCTTTACCAAAAAGTGCCAGCAGGGATTGCAGAGCAAAGTGCATTGTCCTCCGGTTTGCTTGTTTCCCAGTTTTCAGAATCACCTCCTCTTGGCCAACTTCACAGAGGTCAAAACCTGCATTGGAATATGGAAGCAGAAAATCACACCTCGCACCTCGCAGAAAGAGCCAATGTCTTACACAGGTACACAAATAGAACCAAGAGATCCGGCAGTGTCCTGGGATGACCAATCTTTACCTACAACATACAGTTTGTTGGTTTGTTTGTGTTTCTGTTTTCTGTGTTTTCTCGGCAGGTGTTGGGAGCTTTACAGTGCTAGGCTGTGAACACACACACACACACACACACACACAGAAACAAATCACTCCTGTCCAAACCAGCAGACAAACTGCACCAGTCAGTACTTCCTCAGTTGCAATTTGTCTGGAATTGTCAGGGCATGATATCCTAAACACATCTCGGGGAACACCGTTCCACATGTTCCTACCACTCACCATTAATCCAAAGTTTCCTCACAGAAATGGGTCTGTAGAAGAGCACAGACCTTGCAGTTCAGCAGACGAGACCGGGGCTGCAGGAGGCATGACTGACTGTGAGCAATGACGCCTGGCTTGCACGAGCTCCTCGAGCAGTCTTCTCGGATGTTTCTTTCTGCAGCATGCTCTTCCCTGCAATGCCTTTTTATTAACTCTTAAGCAAGGTCCAAGCCAGAATAAAATCTACTTTGGTCTTTGGTATTTAGTTCCCATGTGTCTTTTCTGCAGGACACAGGCAGACCCTGGTACATTCTATCACCTGGTACGCCCTACCCTTGCCCAGCGCACAGGTTTCCCTGCCAAAGGAATGACTGGTTCACTTCAGAAGGAGGCCAGAAGCAAACTCAAAAGTATGTTTTATGAACAAGAGGGGAACAGGATCCTGAAATAAAAACTGGGGTTAAACCAAGCTGACAGCACCAAGCTGCTGCCAACCCTGAAATCCATGTTCTGCCAACTCCGGAGATGTGTTGGTGCGTGAGAGAAAAATGACCTGATCACTGGCCGAAGAGCGAGCAAAAGAGCTCTCCACGCGTGAACTGGCAGAGAGGACAGAGCAGCCAGGGATCACACCCGGAGATGCAAAGACCAAACAGCACCCAGACAAACAAATCTAAAGCCGTGAGTCTCGTCACTACTTCAAGCCACCATGTGAGACACCAGCAAGAGTCATAGAACGACAATGGGAAGAAGTGTTTTCCTACCTAGAGCTGCTAGAAACTCGTGACAGCCAGGCAGCCTCCAGAGTTGGACACTGATGGAAACCTGGATTGGTGCAGAGGAGAAATCTTGCTCCTTCTCGCCTGCCTGAAGTTGAACCAGGACTTGATGCAGCTGAGGAAAACAATACAAACATTAGCCATTCCTTACAAATCACATCACGCCTTTTCCGACAGTCACAGCTACGGAAACACACAGCAAACATCCCTTTCCCTGGTCAGCTGCTGCTCCTGCACAGAACAGTGAGATGGAAAGGTTGGGGCAGGGGGACAGCCCAGGTTCAGCAACAACGGACAAACTTAGAGAGCAGCAAAGACAGGGACAGAACAGGGGTGAGGGTTGAGGGGTGGCCAGTGGAAATTGAGCAAGAAGGAAGCACAGCAAGAAAATCTGTGAAGTGAAAGAAAAGGAAAGAGACGCTTTGGGGCTGCTCACAGAAATACACTAACTCTCATTCTGAGCCTTACTCCTTATGTAAATCCCAAGAAACTCATTCTCAGCATTTAACTGGGCATAACAAGTCATATGAAACCATGGAAGACTTTCCCAACACCTCCACAGCCTCGGGAAAGAAGTTTCTCAACTGTGCCCAAGGGACAGGAGTAGCAAAGTAGAGAAAAAATGTGTTTATGAAGATCTGACACAAATTAAGGTGCCAGGATCTGAAGTAACTCAAAAACACAGCCAGGGCAGGAAGGATGGGAAGTCATTCACGAGGGACCAGCTAACCTCAGGACCACCCATCTCTCACAACCCATGACAGCTTACACAGTCTGTTTTCCACAGCAGCGCTACGGAGCAAACCGCAGGCCTGAAAGCGGGTTGAGGACACTAGGCACCACAGGGAAACGGGTCTGCAGCGACCGAGGCTGCAGTGTCTGCACAGCAGTGTCATTCCCCCGTGCACGTAATACTCACCATGCCCACCATATTTTTAACAGCCTTCGGGCAGCAGATAACAAGAAACGGAAAGAGAGGAGAAAAGAGAGAAAGAACACGGGTTATTCTGCGCTACAAAATGCCTGTGATGAGGAACCCTGCAGTGACACATCCACATGCAAACCAGCAGCCTGACTGCGAGATGCTCTGTTCAGAGGAAACGGGAGCAATGGAAACGGCCTGAGCTGTGAATCAGGAGTCCCAGCAGCGTGGGAACGGGCGGCTGGAACCTGGAGTGCCCAGCTCGTCGCAGTCAACTCAGACACTGAGCAGGCAGATACTCAGGCCAACCCACGCCCTGGCAAAAGCTGAGCATAAGACAAGCCGTCTCTTGTCTTCTCTGTGGTGCATTATTGGCACTTAAGGCAGTCAGCAGTCCCTAACTTTTCCTCACACATGCGGTAGTTCCTACCTTCTGTTTTGCACTAAAAATAAACATTTTTATGCCTTATAAAAAGATCAGGCTTCACTAATGCCAGGAGCACCTGCTCCCTTGCGACACCTATCACCCATTCGGGAAAGAGAGTAAGCAGCAGCCGCTACCTGGGCAGTTTTGTTTTGAACAGCTTCAGTTTTGAACAGTTTTCTCTCCTTTGGGACAGGCAGAGCCGCAGCTGCTGAGCGAAGGAGGGGAGAAAAGCAAGTAACAGCTGAGGAAGGGAGAGCTAGGTTGATAAACCCCTAACTTGTAAAACTGGACAGACTCTTGCGCTGAGGGGAATTCTGCCTGCCTGGGGCTTGGGCTGCAGCAGAACATTTGCAGAAACAATGCAGCACCCTGCCAACATTTATTGCAGGGGGCAGCTGAGGAAACCGAGTGCATCTTTCGACAGCTGTATACAGCCATCCAAATGCTTTTCCTTGGGTGATTTAATTATCTGTGGCAAGCAGACCATGGTGAATTAATCTCATGGACACTGTAACACACTCTGATCTATGGGCATGTTGTCTTCTAGTCATCACACCCCTATGACTGCAGGCCCCCCTTGATGACAATGAGGAAAAAATAATCCTGCTGTTCACAGAAGCCTCGGGCACTGACAAAAGAGTCAAGAGAAGAAAACAAAATGCCAAAGGACAAGCCAGTAGAAATACCTCCAGTGCTACTGTAGAGGATAACAAGAAACCCCTTCCTTGAAGGAGGCTCGGTCTGGTGGATTGGCAAAGCCAGTGTGTTCATTTACTAAAGCAGGCAAATGATCAAGATAAACCCATGAGAGGAGCATTCAGGACAGTAAGAGACACGTAGTGGAAAGCCAGCCAGGCTGGTGGCACAGCGAAGGGTTAGGTTAGGCCAGGCATGCTAGAAAGACAGGGGAGAGGGAGGCGTGTGAAGGAGTCTGGGGGGAGCAGGAAGGAGCCCCACAGCCACAGGCAGCACTGCCTTTGTCTTGAAGGCCGTGAGTCCGTTCAGCAGCGCTGTGAGCATGCACACCAGGAGAAGCAGAGGCTCAGTAGGTTTTCTGACAGACCTCGCCTTGTTCAAAGTCAACTACACCTTGGGACAAAGACCCACCAACATCGGCCCTATTCACACAGCCAAACAGCAGTTCGTGGTTCTGCCACTCATTCCCGTATTTTGCTTCCCCCTCACTGCAGAGATGTTATCATGTTTTCACTTCTGTCACTGAATAGGGAGACCCAAGGCCACACAGCCCAATAACATACCTGCATTTTTCTCTTCTGGACACACACTTTAATTCACACAAACACGACCCTGAAGTCTCCTAGCACGATGGGCTGATGAACCACGGCATAAACCATTCTGTGTACTTCTGAATTTACTGACCTGGAAGAACCATTTGGAAACTGGTACTGGAGGAAAACCTCCCAACTCACCCTGTTTATAAGCTGTTCTCCTGTTTCTGAAGCTGTGATAAGTTTACAAAGTGCCTGAAGTGCAGGGTTCGGCAAACCTGAAAAACAACAGCAGACACAGGGATTGTTGAGTGTCTGTTTCTTGTCTGCTAGAAACACAACAACCTGAGCAGAATCAAACTCAGCTCATTCTGAAAACCTCTCCCCCAGATCACCGAGCTGTTCTGGAAGCAGCAGCAATTTCCAGAAAGCAAAATGTTTTGCCACTTTGCATCTGACTGCACGTTTGCTGACTGAGAGCTGGGACAAAGGAATAGTTACATCACGTGTCTCAGATACTGGACCCAGTAGTAAATGATTCCCATCTATGACAAATTTTTCAGTAAATGTTTACTTCTAGAATTTCTACCCTGTTAAACACTTTTATTTCATTGATGTAAGTATCGGTGTTTTACAGGCTTGCATCAAAGAAGGGCAGGGAAAGGTTGATGGCTGTTGGAGAGAGCGCAGAGCTGGTTTCTCACCCAGGAGGGACTGTATGGTGGTGCTGCACTGCTGCAGCCGGTCGCCGGGGTCGGCGGTGGGGAAGAACACTGCTGCCGGGAGGCCGCTGGCTGGAGGGTCCAACCGAAACCCTACCGCGGTGAGCAGGGCCTGCCAGCCTGGAATGCCACCAACTTTATTCTCCACGCTTTGCTGGGAGGTGTACATGGAGTTGTGCTGCCCGTTCTGGATTCGCTGCAATGATTTCTCCACCTTTGGGGAAAATACAGCATTAGCTTATTTTGTAAGAGATTTTTACTCACTGCCTCTTTTTACACAATGAAGAGGCAGGAACAGCAGGCTGAGAGACAGCAAACCCACCCTGGTCCATCTTACACAGAAGGACATCAGTGCCATGAAAACAGAGGCTCCAGTAACTTGGCCCTCACGGCTGTGAAACCACCGTGATGAGTGTCACCATTCTCTGGGACGCTGGGGAAAGCAATGCCACAGGAAACCAAGTACCAGTTTGATTGTGATAGTTTCCTGTAAGGCTGGCAGCTGCTTTTCTGCCCAGAAGATGACTCCCATTCCGGTTCCAGTCTCTCACGCACAGTGCTTATTACCCGGCAGGAGTCTGCAGCTATACGGTAAACATCAGAGAGATGTGCGCCCACCAAACCCAGCAACCGAGATGACAGGCAATATCCACAGGTTTCCATCATCCTATGGGCACTCTGCATTCCCGTGGGGCCACAGGAGACACATTGGAAAGAAAAGTATGACAAGTTGTGAGAGATTATTCCAGCCATCTGACAGTTTGGCTTCAGTCCTGCTGCTCCCCACAACAGGCTGCTGGCACATCTGGGGACAGAAGTGCCTCTCATCTTCCAAGTATGCAGAGAGAAAGCAGTCACTGTGCTCTGCATCTCCATGACCGCACCGTTTATAGCTATCTTCTTGTAGGAACGGTTAACCCCAACGATCATCTCACTTTTAAAGCAGAGACCCAGTTCAACAGCTAATGCAAACCAGATGGGTCTGGGGAGGATTTTGTCACAATACAACGTTAAGACTTCGCTTGCTTTGCCTCTTTTTGCTCTGGACACACTATCAGGTGTCCCAGCCTTTTCAGTGACCCACAAGAGATCACCTTACAGTAAGAGAGAAGGGTCGAAGGTGTGTATTTGAGAGGGAGTGGCTACACATCAGGATGTTTCTCCTCCCATTCATCATTTACAGATGCACACCACCTCACAACCACACGGGCTGCAACACCCCTCCCTGGGCCCACCGGGTGTGGCAGTGTTTCCTTTCTTTCTCTTACCAGATGTAGCAGGACACGCAGAGCATCTCGTGCCCTTTCAGGGTGCTGCAGAATCTCAGTCAGGGCCTGTCCTACTAGTGAAGAAGGGCTGTTCAGCTTCATATCACTCCCAATAAGCATGAAGCCTGCAGGATTCAGAGGAAGAGACACTTACCTCCTTCAGTTACAGAAAACGTTCAAAAAGCAGCAGATATCCTCTGCCCTCTCGGACTAATGCAACGGCGCTTTACTGTGCTCTGCAGAGTGATAATTCTTTTCCCAGAGCAGCTGCCCACTCCTTGCCTGGTCCCATAGTCTGAACTTCCAGAATGCTTCTAGATGCTTCTTACTGTCCTCCTCTACTAAATCAATAATGTTTTCCTGTTCAAGCAAGTGGAAAAACACTACTGCAGCTAAGCTTGTCCTGTCATGCTCCACATCTCCTTTACAGCAGCCGAAATCAATAGATGCTAAACAGCGCTCGCAGACACGGAACTCTGGAAACTGAGAGCCTTCCCTGTCTTGGTCAGAAACCTGTCCTGGCTTATGTACCACCTAAATGCTGATCCTCCAGACATCAGCTAAAGGAGCTCACCTGCCCCTTCTCCTCCGTGGTGCTTTATCAAGACTCACCACCAAGAGTCAAAGGTGAAAGTCGGGGATTGTGTGTAATGCACTTGCTCGCATACCCTGGCAGGAGCAGTGCTGAGACAGCCGGAGTAGCTGGAAGCCTCTGCGTGATGCACCCATGCCCATGCTCATTCTGGCTTGCCTAGGAAGCTGGTCTTCAATGCAGTTACACTGATCTATACCAGCTTTTCAGCTAATGGATAGTTCACAGGCCACTTCTGGTTTTTGTCAAGATTTGTAAGTATTTTCAGCTATTTTTTTTTTTTTTTTTTTGGTAAATGCTCTTTCCTTTTGAGGCAGAAAAATCTTGGAAGGAAAATAAAGTAACAACTGAACTGTGGATTGTAACCTAAGCTCAGCTCCCATCTGGTATTGTCTGAATCACGTCCTAACGCTGGACTCAACATGCCTGACATCACTCTGTCAGACTCAAGGGCTCATTTGAACAAGCTCTAGTGAGCTTCCTGCTCCTCCAGCTACATACAGTTTACTGAACCACACTCACAGCAGCTTCCTGATCTAACGAACGTGGTACTGCTGCCTGTGCAGAAAAACCCACTGGGGGAATGCCCGCAGCTGTCAGAAACCAGGACTTGGGCCAGGAAAAAAAAGGCAGATTATCTGTACATATCCCTGTAACAATACCATCGAACTCCAAGACTTCTTCTTTCTGAATCTCACTCATCTGATGGAGAGGAAGCCAGCAGCAGCACTCCACCACAGAGCTCACACTGCTGAGAAATTTCCAGTGGAAGAAGGGAAACCTTTCTCCTGAGAGGATCAAGGGAATAAGCCCTGCCAGGTTTCTGTCACAGAAATCACAGCTACTGGTGGCTGTTGCAACTTCCAGCAGTACTACTCTTGCCTCTTTGTTAGAGTTTCACTAAACTCTCAGTGAGAAGTTTCTGTAAATCTGCTCCAGCTAACTCCATCCCAAGTACAGAGGAAACGTGACCCTACAGATGTCAAACCTAGGGAATGAGTTACTGTACTGCACGTTATTTCTTTCCAGTCATGAAAACACTGTGGTAAAACACACTTCACCTCACAATTCCTTCCGAAGATACCAAATTCGTAACGCACTTACAATGCACAGTGAAATACTGAGGTTGCCCATGACACTGACCATCAGCCACTCTCTGTGAGCACAGGGGCTGAATTCTGGGTGAGCACGGGGCACGGGCAATGCCCAGCGAGCTGCAAGCACTGCTCCTCGCCTAACTCAAACCATCTGGCGCAGAGTGCTCCACAGAAACCCCGTCTTCTTTGTCAAAAGCAGATCCTTCCTACCTGCCCAGTTGGACGGATGGGAGAACTGCTTGCTGCTCTGTACGGTTTTCATCGCTTCTCCAAGGGCTGCGCTGGCTTTCAACCCATTCAGGAGGGAGGAATAGAAGGCATGCACAAACATTTTGGAAGCAGCCACAGGAACAGGCCAGAGGGACACCAGGACACACTGTGCTCCAGCAGCCAGGAATGCTCTTGTCAGGCCAATGACTCCATCAGCAGTGACTTTGCTGTTGGATTCTTGATAAGAGCCAAGAACCACTAATTTGACAGGAAGCCGCAGATCCAGGACATCAGCTGCTGTAAGCAGAAACTCCTGAAGAGGAGGGCAGTCTGAAATGCTCTCGACATCACTGGCATCATCCTGCATCCGAAGGGATTCTGGGATTGTGTAGGGGTTCCCAAAAGAACTCTTGCTGCTGGCAGGATTGCTCTCTGTGTTGGGTGTCAGGACCAAAGCAGCCAGTTTCCAGGAGACATGGGTTGCAAAATGGACACATTCTGCCTGGGTGAGAGCACTCATGACCCTCTCTTTTGTTGCTGCACTGCCAACTAAGGGCTGGCAGCCAAGTAACTCAGATACCATATATGCCTCCTCTTCTGCAGAGGGCATAGGGCCCCAGAGCCACCTGTCCATAACTGCTGAAGGCAGCTTGGGATTCCCTATGACAGCTGCCATTGAGGTAGAACTGGAGTAAGCAGGAGTATTCTTCCTCGCGTGGGACTACAGAGAGAAAGAGAAAATTAGGTTCAAAGATCTGTTTGTTATGGTGCTGGGAATAAAATAACCTGTCTCTCTGGCTCAAAACAGAAGTCTGGTTGTCATAATTACAAAAACCCTTTTAGTTTCTTTAGTTTCTTCCATTTCAGTATTTTGAGGAATATCTCCACTTGAGTCCAGGCAGGATTTCTATCCCTACCTCTTGGCTGAACAGATAGGTAAGAGGAGAAAGCAGCAGACTTAGCTCAGGTCCCTTTGAGGGCTGTAGCAGAGCTAAAAGCATAAAGATCCCAGCTTTCCACCTTACAGGAAGACCAATTGTAATCACTGGCTAACTGGTTTCTCGCACCTGTATTTCAAGGATCAGCAGCACCACTGCCAGCAGCTTGGTGTCATGATGTCATAGCTTCGGTGTCATCAGGCATCAGTGGCCTTCTCCACACAGAAAGCTAGAACGTGGGTAAACTTACGCGGAATGTGACAGGACAACCAGTTTGTCAGGGAACCTCAGTACAGATCACAAACACCTACATTTCTGCAGTCTGCCACGTAGTTCCACACCCCAGGACATGCCATCCTTCAGAGGAGGATATCCAAACAATCCATTCCACTTATCCCCTCCTGGCATGCCTGGGGCTGTGATTCTGCACTGCAGGCACTACATCAGAATTGCTTCACGGCTGTGGTGCTCACTGTGCAGGACTGGGAGTGCCTCGGGAGGGTGGTACCTTTGTGCTTTCTACTCTTGCATCTGCCACAGCAGGACAGAGCTGCTGCTTTTCTAGCACGCAGAGGAACCTGCACCCCACAGGAGAGGTTCTACAAGAGAGAAGTTTTATAAGGCCATGTCTGACCTTGGAGTTGGGATTCAGCGACTGGATGGATGGCACTGCGATGAGGCTGAAGCGCTCGTACAGGTACTCATTGGAGGAACTGCCCTTCAGCAGAGCAAAGGGAATGAGGTACAGCTCTCCCTCCAGAACCAGGATCAGCTGGCGGTGGCGGCCAACAGGCCCGCTGGAATGCATCAAACCCTGAAAAGGAAAGAGACAGAATCTGTTCAGCCCTTTCACTCTGTTCACCCTTTCACCCCAGCCTGCACTTTCCAAGCACCGCGCTCTAGTCTGACCCTCTGCCAGGTTTGGAAACAGCCTCATCAGAATTACGCGCCATGTGAACACTGATGCGGTGACAGGTGAACGCACACTGGCATTGGGAGAGAAGAATCTTCTCTCTTTCTTTCACTGCCAGCAGTGAAATATTGCTATGAAATGTCTCAAGGAAACAGACGATTGAAACAAGAGGGGTGAAGTAAGCAATGTCTGAAAATCCTGAAGTGCGAAAATCCTGAAGTGCAAAAATCCTGAAGTCGGGTAATCAGACAGTGCAACAGAAAAGATAGAGGTATTGTGGATTTTGAGGGTGAATGTTACTACTTGTGTGAATTTTCTGTCTAGAGCTCAGAAAAATGCCCCAGCTCTTCCTTTCCGCCTTGCCCAGGGTCTGTCTGGTGCAGACTTCCAGACTGCACTGTGATGCACTGACAACTGATGATTAATTTGAGATTAATGACCCCATCTCACTAGCAATCAAAGGATGACAAGACTCTGCAGTCAGTCTCAAGCTTTAGTTCTCAGGCAGCAGCAAAGATGAATGAACGTTACTAAAGAAAGAGAAAAACCAGTTCAGCGGAATCCTCCAATGGGAGTCTGGAGCAAGTCAGAAATACCAAAAACCAGGTCAGCTATGAGGGAGAATGTCAAACCGTAGAAAGCTGAAGAGAGACAGTGAGGTACTTTTAAAGGCTTCTCCCCACTTCAAGTGGGAAAAAACCTGCTGAAGGATAAGAAAAGTTTAATTTAAAAGGAGCTAAAAATAGTTGCTGACCTCTTGCTGCTTCTCCTGTCCTTACAGCTCTGGACTCGCCCTGCCCCACTGCCTGCAGGCACAGACGCGGGGCAGACTCAGGAGCCTTCCTGCAAACAACCTCTGCATCACCCCCAAGTGAGGACCCCCCCCAGCTCTGGCTGCCTGGGGAGAAGCAGCACACGTGCTGCGCAGCCCAGTTCCCCAGCCTCCACGCAGCCGTGCCTCTCTCTTCAGAGCCCGAGCTGACAGGCAGCAGCTTCCCACCAGGGCAGTTGCTGCTTTCCAGAAATGTTTCTGGGTTGGTTGGTTTGTTTTTTTGAATACATATTCCATTTTTCTTACTAGTCCAGGAGCTTTAGCTGTCAGCAACACAATTAGGGCACCTGAGCCATAGTGTCACACGCCTAGCAGAATTCTTAATTTGTATGTAAACCGCCTAGAGTTTCATATTTTTTTCCTTACGATGGCTGTATGTGCATTACAGAAACAGAAATAAAAATAGGAGGATTGTTGGCTTCTCATATGTCTCCAAGAATTAATTTTAGTGTGAGTTCCAACAAAACAGAATCTCTTCAGTGAGAAGAAGAAAAGCATGAACTGTCAAGCAGAGGAATACGTGCTCTACTTCACAGCCACGACACCCGCTACTCTGGGGATCTGTCGTTATGGTGGGGTGGCCTCTGGCCCCTCAGCCGCGGGGAGCACGGCTGCGCAGGGCCAGGCTAGCTGACAGCTGCTGCCTTGGATGGGTCCCTCGCTTGCAGCCAGTGTCACTCTAACGGGAAGTTTCTGTTGTAATGGGACTGCCAAACCAGTCACAAGACCTGAACTGCATCTTTTGGTAAGTGGCTAGGAAGGACACTGCATCTACTAATTCTGCACTCTCTGAAAGCCCTGCCAAGCCCTTACTGGAGGCACCTTCAGGCCTTGAACGGCCAAACCTGCCAACTGCACTGTGTCCTCAGTGGGAAGGAGGAGCAGGCTCCTGGGGCTCCCCACGAGGATTTCCTCCTGGCCTGTCTGCCTGTTTACACTGGGTGTAGGCAGGCATTAAACTGCCAGGTGAAGCCTTCTCAAGAATGGCGTAGCAGACGACATAAGCAGGGCTGACCTCACCCTGCAAAGAGGATACATGTGCTGCCTCTAGAGCAGAAGGTCCTGCTCTCCAAGTTGTGTGGCCTGAACCGCGGGATGGAAGGCTGGCAGAGCTAACAAAGGTTATGCCACTGCAACGGAGGCGACTCCTGCAGACAAGACTGAAGTGTCCATACAGCCTTTAAAGAAACACATGGTAGAGCTGGTTTTCCCTCTCACAGGACTGACTCACGACATTTCGATCTCTTCATTCGGCTGGATACGAAGTGAGAAAAGACTAATTCTTGACTGAGTGACTTCACCTCTCCTAGCTAGAGATACCACGTGACAGAGACAGGACTTTTCAGTTTATCCTTCCATCGCTCCATCAGACCGGAACAGGGCTGTGCTGCTGCTGCTCCCAGCCTCCCGCGTGGGCCAGGCAGGGCTGTTGCAGGACACTGTGCCATGTGGCTTCTCTCTGGTTCTGCACTCACCCCGTGACCCACCAGCACGGGCCAGCGCCAGGGCCTGTGCACTCCACCCCGGCCACGGCAGCTGTGCCCCAGCGCAGCTCTGCCCTGCGCAGAGCAGAGCCTCGAATGGACCGAGCGGCAGGCAGTGAACGAACGTGGCAGCAAACTGTGCGGGTTGCCGGTGCCCAAGCAGCCCCAGCAGCGGCTCCCACACCCACCTCCTTGCAAAAGCACCAGCCCCCGGGATGCAGAGAGAGCAAGGTGCAGCCTGCCTGGCTGCGAGCATGGCACTGTGCAGCACCAGGAGGCATGGGCTGGGTCAGTGGTGCTGCTGGGCTCCCAGTACTGCTGGGCTCCCA
>NW_010392400.1:0-253 GCF_000710305.1 Buceros rhinoceros silvestris | reverse complement strand
AGTCGTCGTCATAGAGAACGAGTCACAGAGTTGTCGTCATAGTGTCATCAGCATAGAGGGTGAGTCATAGAGTCGTCAACACGGAGTCATTTTCATAGAGGACAGTCATAGGGTCATAGTCAAGGACTGGTCATCATAAGGGACAAGTCATGGAGTCGCTGTCATGAAGCCGTCGTCATGGAGTCATTGTCATACAGTTGTCATCATAGAGTCATCATAGAGGACGAGTCATTGACGATGAGTGAGGGAGTTG
>NW_010392399.1:938-1149 GCF_000710305.1 Buceros rhinoceros silvestris | reverse complement strand
CTGGGAACCCCAATGAACACCAGAACCTGGAGCCACCAGTCCAACCAAAACCTATGGACCCCCCACCCTGTACTCCCCGCACCCCCAATACTCCCAGTTCCCCTGTTCCCGTCAGCATTACACACCTGAGCTCCTGGATCTCTTCAGGTGACACCTACCCCTGTCCAGCATTCCCAGTATTTCCAGTTCCTCCATTACTCCCAGTTCACAC
>NW_010392399.1:0-404 GCF_000710305.1 Buceros rhinoceros silvestris | reverse complement strand
GTCCCTTCTGTGACTCTGTGAAGACCATGCAGACCATGTCCACCTGTCTCCTCTCATGCCAGGCTGGTCTTTGCACCATAGATGTTTACCATGCCGGTCAAGCATGACTCCTCCTCGGTGAAGCCGTCACTGAGTCCTCCTGGGGCTTATCTCATCCTTCCCGTGCTTGGAAGTGATCTCCAGGATGAGCTGCTCCACCCCCTTCCTTTGGGAAGTCCCTGCTGGCCCCACAGCATGGATGGGCCAAGGAAGAGGCCCATGGGGAGGCAGGAGGAGCTCCTGGACCATGGGTGAACACCTCCTCCCTTTGGCCCACAGTCACCCCCGGGGCCAGCGCTTGGGCAACATCCCCATGGCCACGTCCGTTGAGATCAGATAGGCCGGGCACCGGCCTGGAAGGGTCA
>NW_010392398.1:29323-35103 GCF_000710305.1 Buceros rhinoceros silvestris | reverse complement strand
AACAGAATGACAATAATTATATAATTAGCTATATATATACATATAGAAAAATATATACACAAAATTATATAATTTATAATAATACATTGTATAAATGCATATATATAACTACATACATAGCTAATTGTGTAATTATAATTAGCTAAATACGGAGGTTTAAATAGCTTCCCCATGAACTCCTATTTCATTTTTGACTGACATTTTTTCCACAGTGTTTCCTAAGGAAACAAATCTTATGTGAGCATGGCTTCTCTGCTTAACCCCCGACACTCCCCCTGAACTTAGTGGCTAGCTTCACCAAGGACGGAAAAGCAGACTACTCACAAGTAGTTAGGGTTTAACAAGTTTCATGAGCAGCAGAGGTGAAGTGCTTTCCCCACATATGTCAGCATCTTGGAGTACAAGTATTAATGGACCCCAAAAATCCACACAACAGGCAAATGTTATTGACACTTCAGAGAGGAAAAACCTCAACTATAATGGACCGCAAAAATCCACACAACAGGCAAATGTTATTGACACTTCAGAGAGGAAAAACCTCAACTATAATGGACCGCAAAAATCCACACAACAGGCAAATGTTATTGACACTTCAGAGAGGAAAAACCTCAACTATAATGGACCGCAAAAATCCACACAACAGGCAAATGTTATTGACACTTCAGAGAGGAAAAACCTCAACTATAATGGACCGCAAAAATCCACACAACAGGCAAATGTTATTGACACTTCAGAGAGGAAAAACCTCAACTATAATGGACCGCAAAAATCCACACAACAGGCAAATGTTATTGACACTTCAGAGAGGAAAAACCTCAACTAAAGCATGAAGTCAACTGCAAGAGACAGATCTATAGACAAGCAGTTAATTTTCATGCTCATTGAACTACTGGCTTGGTATGATTTCTGAATCTCAAAACCATTTTCCTTTCCGTGGACGAAAATTGTATTCTGCTCTGCCTTGGAAGCTGGTTAGCATCCAGTGCCTCCCGGTTTACCAACAGAAGGGTAACAGGGGAAGATATAACCTGTCTCTTCTGCCTGCTGTAGCTGAAATCTTGGGGGTGAGGCAGGTCCATTATCCTTGTGTTGGGGCATCAGGAACCGGCAGGGAGAAAACTGCCAGGTATTCTCTTTGGAGGAAGAAAATAAGTGTATTTTAATTGCCTCTTGCCAACTGATAGATCCCAAAATTGGGAACTAATTTATATCTACCTCTCGAATCCCTGATGCTATTGTAGTTCTCAGTTGCTGTTTTCTTGATTTTGTCAAAATGTTTCCACATCACTGCTTCCAGTTTTACTGTGAGCTAAAAATACATGTTACAGGTTTCTATTTTCAGGGCTAAAATCTTCCTTAAAATAGTTTTAAAAAAGGAAGAAAATGTTTACATTGCAATATCTTTAGCCATTTCTGTGAAATAGTGAAAATGTTTCTTATTTTTAAAATGTTTTCAAAGCAGATTATGGGAAAAACTGGGGAAAAAAATTAGGCTACAAGGAACAGAAGTCAGATTTTGAAACCTGACATAGCTATTAGCTATGATATGTTCAAGGGAAAGAAACTCGTTTAATAATAGTTTTGAGTGTGTGTGTTTATGAAGAACTTGCAAATGTGTCTGTCTTCTAACACGATGCTGTGAGGTATCAGCACTGAGTTAGTGTGGCTCTTCATATCTTTAATTTTTGTTTTGTTTTTCTCCCCCAAATATTAATCCATTTCAGGGGTGGAATTTAAATTAAACTTCCACGTTTTTGGCCTGTGGGACTCATTCAGCATTTTACGCTATGCTGTGGTTCCCTGCCCCTTGAAGACCTTAACTAGAAAATCTGAGGAGGGTGTACTGTAGATGACTGGATTAGGTAGCAGAGAAAGATGCTCTAATTCCTGTTGGAGTCTTCTTTGCACCCTTCCTGGGCAGCAGGACACTCTTTTCATTAGAAATAGGCTGGGGGCTCTAGAATGGCTCTTGCAGAACACAGCAGCTTACCTGCAAAGTGCCCTGTTCCTGGAGGGCGTATGAGTTGCCCAGTTAGCAGTGAGAGAAGCTGTATAATGCTACTTTGTGCCCGTAAACCCTGACGGTACTTCCTGCCTCCTTATCTTTTTTATTAAAAACAAGCACAAACCACACAAAACCCCCTCCAGACAAATCATTACATTAATACAAAATGATGTTTCTGTTCCCTGATAAGTTTTAATAGTTTTTTGGGGGAAAAATGCAAAGTTAGAGCTCTGTTAACAGTACTGTGGCATGTTGAACACGTCAGGTGCTTTTATTCCTGATTTGCTTGTTCATTAAGGTGCACATATACCAGGACTCCCGTTCTTGACAGGCCCCGGTTGCCCCGTGCCCGGGTCTGTGATGTCCGGAGGTAGAGCAGCGACTCTTTCACGGGCACCCCCTTGCCGTGGGGAAGGAGCTTGCGTGCCCTTGTGAGGTTGAGAGCTGTGCTGGTGGTGGCATGTGCTTCTGGTGGGGTCTCCCAGGCCAGACTGGTCTCAACTGAAGGGTCAGACAAAGTGTGTCCACGGGCAGGATGGGCTCACTAGCCTTGGGGCAACCATCCTAGGAGAAGGACAACTCTGACTCCAAACCCAGGCAGATGGAGCTCATTTAGCCTTGTAAGGCATCCATCATCTAAGAGAAGGACACTCTAACCAAACCTACGACCCGAGGACTTCAGTGTCACCGTCCAAGCTTGCTAGGCCCTGGCAGATGAACCTCAGGTGTAAAGGGTGGAGCCAGTTCCGCGCACGCTGGTGCTTCACCTAAAAAATCCACTGCGCAGGCCCGAAGGGTGCACTCATCGCTTGCAGTGAGCGTGGGAAAAGCCCTTCCCAGATCTTTGTTCGCGAAGCCAAGCCACGATGATGATACCGTACTGTGTTTATGTTAGTGTTGTCAGTGTTCAGCTTCCATGTGGAAAAGTTCTTTCCACATGTCTTCGATTGCATGCAGGGTACAGAGAGGCATGATGTGTCATGTTACAGAAAAACAGTGTTCATAATTTTATATTAAAATAGTGTATCTTAATGTATATTCATCAGAGGGGTTATGGCTCTGATGATTGTGTCAATGTTTCTTGACTTTGAATAAGACCTCAAACATGAAATGTAATCTTAGTCAGCCACGCCATATGCTTTTTGAATTAAAATCTCCAGGGATGACTTAATTTAACATAAAACTGCTTGACTTTTGTTAAACCTCTTCAGGCTTTTTTCGGATAGTCAGGCCTTCTGTGAGTGCTTGAATATACTAGTTCATAGTCTGTTTGTCTTGTACTTTCTTGTCCTCCATTTTTATTTGTATTTCCTTATAGTTCAGTTAACAGGCCTGGCATTTTAATCGCATTATAGTTGTGCCAAATGATTTTTTTTCCCTTGATATTTAAATCGTGCTGATTCAAGGGAACTGGACATGTTGATTGTTTATCAAAGAAAACAAGCTGAACAAATTCCCTTTATTTCTTATGAAACATGGTGAAAAACTTGCAGGATTTTACTGTTAAAAGCTTTAAAAAGAGCTGTTAAAGAACGTTAATTTTACAGGGCATTCAAACAACTGTAGCTTCTAATATTGCCGTAGTTCTTTACTATTTGGTTCTGTTCTGTGTCTTTTGGGAAGAACCCAAATGTTATTACTCAGCTTAACTCTCCAGCAGGGGTTAGGCATTTTCAATAATCCTTACAGTCCACAAAAGCACAGGTGGAACCTTAAAGGGAGATTTCTGAGATTAACTTTAAAAAGAACTGGGGGAAAAAAGAGGTAAAAAGGCTCCCGAATGATATTGTCTCAGTATGTGAGTGATTTATGTTGTTTTCATGTAAAGGAGATGAGAAGGGGTCCACCTGTTTGATGTGCACAGGAATTGAGGGGTTTAGTGTTAGAACCCAACCGCGTAGATAGCTCATGTCATTTCACGGGAAACCTCAACTGGACCTGTCTGCATGTACAAAATAGGGAAACTATCCCTTGAATATTCTTGGAAAAGTTCTTAAATGAGTAAGACTGGTAGAAATAGTCTGCAATGATGTATACATTCATAAAAAAGTAGTAGAATGTAAATTTTGCAGTTTTGTTTTTCCTGTCATTGGCGGTTTGTGTCCTGAAACCCACTGGAAAGTATTAAAGGAGGATACAAAGAAAGCAAACTTTATTGTTCAAGAATTATGGTTTTTCAGGTAGATTCAAATTAAGTATATAAATTATTAACATATATTCCTTTCTATTTTCTAAATATTTAATATTTTAATTAAAATAATTGATACTCATTTACGGGAGGCAACTCATAATTAGATTGATAGTGATTGTTACTTTGGAATTCTATTGAATTAATGTTGACATGTATGTTAACATCAAGTCTTCTAATTCATACGGTAGCTGATGAGAATGCTTATTGATTACTTTATTGCTGGTTACAAATGATACAATGTAGAAAATTTAACTAAGCATTTTCAGTAATCATTGTTTTACCTCATTTAAGTTAATTCTTCTTTTAATTTTGAAAACAACCATTTAGTACTTAGCTTGTTTAAAAAGCCTGACCCTGTAGATGGGAAAGTCTGGACTATCTTGATATGAGCAGAATCATTCTGCAGAATTGCATGACATTTTCTCACATCTTATAGATTGAATAAATTGCCTTTGAAATACTTTGGCCATTCTTGACTCTGAAAGTCTTTTTATAAGCTTTCAAATGGACTGAGACTGATTTGGGAGCTGGCATCTGCTGTTGTATACTCAGAAGAAAGGTGACATTTTTTCATTCCTGATAACAAGTCTAGGCATTATATTGGTTAAATTTAAGGTGGAACTGTGTCCGTCTGGGGAAGGTGGTCACGTATCCTCTAGGGAATGGCTAGTTTTTTGAATCAATATGGTATTTGATATGATGCAAATAGTTGTCATTCGTCACATTTGTTTTCAATTGGCCATGTCACTTGCAGTATTTAGTTTGCTGGGATGATTGCAGGATGGTCTTGTGATAGTTCCCAAAACTTACTTGTCCTGATACATCTTTTTCAGCTCATGGCTGGATACATCTACAGAATTTTTTCCTTCTTAATTCTTCAGGCTAGTATGCTCTTTCTTTCCCTTCTTGGTTTATTTTTAAACTTCTGGCACTCAAAAATACCTTGGTATGTTGAAAGGAGAATTTGAAGGGCAAATAGCCAAAGGAAGTTGGACTGGTGGAAGGGGAAGCTGTGGCCAACACTGGAGTCAGATTGGGATGGGAGTGGGACATGTGGGTTGCCCTTTGTATTGTCTTTCAGCAAATATGTAGGTTGCATAAGTCTAAAACTGCTGCTGACTTTCTGTATTCTGCTCTCAGTTTCAGTGAAGTACATTATATAAATGATCCTTTCTTTGCCTAACAAAGAAATACATTTTTGGGGAGTGAAATACAACTTCAAGGTTTTTGCCATTTTACGACTTTTATTAAAGTTGTGAAATAGGATTTAAGAGTAGTATTTCAGTGTAACATTACCGGATACATTGGAATTTGCTTTTAGTGATTTTTATGGCTATCTGGATGAAAACCTTCTTATTAAGAATAAATTCCTACTGAGACTTATGTATTTAGCCCCCACTTAGGCTGTTCACTAGGTATTAATTTGTGAGAACTAAATTGGAGACAATTTCCTCTATTTTCTTTGATATTTCTGAAAAGGCAGGAAAGAATTTCTCACTTTTCTGAGAGCTGCAGAGTTGTGGCTGATAAATTGAAGAGCATGTGGGATTTGGGTATGACCAAATGTGGCTGTGGATTAGCCTG
>NW_010392398.1:17806-29195 GCF_000710305.1 Buceros rhinoceros silvestris | reverse complement strand
TGGTGGCCTGCTTTACTGTATGATTTGAAGAAAGATGGCAATTTTGCCTTGGTGCATCCATGATTTGATGCATTTCCTGAACCAGCATTCATGTGCATGTGTCCCTTTGACCAAAAAAATAAAGGCAAAGGTTGACCACATGGATCTCTATAGCAAAGTTTTGGAGTAGTAACATCCTTTTCATATTATGGCATCACTTCTATCCTTTCAGTGCTCCGTCGAATAGAAACAGGAGCTGCTGTCTGCTCTTCTTCCACAGAGAATCCAGGTAGTCTGGGAGCTTTCCCATGCAGAGAGACTTGGAGTAGCCTGGTGGATACCCACTGGCTTATGCTTGGTGCATGCCTGTCACAGGAAGGGCAGGTGTTCAGTATGTCTCATCTGGAGAGCAGTGTCATTCTCCTTCAGATTCATCTGTCCATTGCTAAGGCCAGTGATGTTTTGTTTTGTTTTTCTGTGTACCTACTGGTGTGGGATAGCGTTTGATTAACTTAGTTTGTTCAACTTTGTTATGTGTTAATAGATTGCGGGTTTTTTCCTATTTAAAAAATGGTGTGGCTTGGAGTTGTTGGAAGGTAAGACTTGCAGGCAGATGTAAGATACTGTGTTAGACCTTTACTGTATTTTCCAAATTCAAAATTTCATAAGCTGGCATCAGCACTGCCAATGCTTCTGGTGTGTTACTATGCCAGTTGTCTCTTTATTGTCCTATCTATGATCGCATGTGGCTAGGCAGATGGCTGTTGTGATAACTGTCTGTATCTGCTAGTTGAAGGTTTTGTTTACAACTGTTTTGACACAGTAGGAAGTAACATCTGAGTTATTGGGGTCATATCAGACAGTAATGTCAGTCACTTGCATGTGGCAGTCACCTCAGGTTATAATATATGGCACAGTAAGTTCCACTGAGCTTGCATAAATATGTGCAAATAGGTTTATAAATTTCAGATGATTTGATCATTGCATTTATTTGTAAAGTCTGTACTATGCCTTTGATATTTAAAGTGTGGCAGTAATTAAATCCCAGCTGAAAATTGATGGCAGAGTGCAGCAGTTTTTCTTAGTTACAGCTTAGATTGAGAGGTTTAAATTGCCGTAGAAGTGGGGTAAGTCTCTGACATGCTTAACACTTTATTCCTTGCCTTGAGTAGCTCTGGCTTAGGAAGTGAGCAGGGTGTATTTATGTGAATACTCTCAGATTTGAAGACACTGTAGAAGTTTTGTGTATGGATGCTGTGTATGCCTGCTCATGGGTACTTTCCTAATGAGTACAGGTTTGGGATGGCCAGCGTGTGATTAGGCCTCTAAATAAGAAAGCAGGAGTGGTCAGACACAGTAGAAGCAGAACCAGCAGTGGAGCATTAACAGAATTGTCAGTTTTAAAAAGTAATTCAGGTTTCCATCTAGTGGTGGTATAAAATTCTGTCCAAGCCATATGAGACACAGCATATCCATAGTGATGCTAACTAACATACTTGTGTATGTGTTTGAAACTTAGGAAATTGAAATCTTTTATTATATGTAAATTATATATGTAATAGCACACAATTCTCAGGGCCTCCAGATTTCTTTATAGTTAAGAGCTGTAATGATCTGCTATTATTATTAGCTATAAAAATCTGTTATTTTGGTGGTGTGCATTCAGATCCTTGAGTACTCTTTGAATTTAAGTTTATCATATTTGCTGCAAATTAGCCTGATTCTGCTTTTTCAGGGGTCCTGTGCAGCCATTTCAAAAAGTTTAACTTGATACAGGTTACAGAAAGAAAACTGATGTCTTAAAAAGTTGCCGTATGTATGTGTGCAAGTATGAGTCCTGCTACATCTCTTGTTTCCTCTTAGACTTAAAAAAAAAAAAAAGGAAAGAGCAGAATCATCGAATAGAATCACAGAATTGTTTTGGTTGGAAGAGACCTTTAAGATCATGAAATCCGACTGATAACCCAGCACTGCCAGGTCACCACTAAGCCATGTCCCTGAGTGCCACAAAAGAGCAGAATCATCGAATAGAATCACAGAATTGTTTTGGTTGGAAGAGACCTTTAAGATCATGAAATCCGACTGATAACCCAGCACTGCCAGGTCACCACTAAGCCATGTCCCTGAGTTCCTCATCCATATGTCTTTAAATACCTCCAGGAACGGTGACTCCACCACTTCCCTGGGCAGCCTGTTCCAGTGCTTCACAACCCTTTCTGTAAAGAAGTTTTTCCTAATACCCAATCTAAACCTCCCCTGGTGCAACCTGAGGCCATTTCCTCTCATCCCATTGCTTGTTACTTGGGAGAACAGACTGACCCCACCTTTCTACAACCGCCTTCCAGGTAGCTGTATAGAGTGATAAGGTCTCCCCTCAGCCTCCTTTTCTCCAGACAGAAACAACTCCAGTTCCCTCAGTTGCTCCTCGTAGGACTTGCTCTCTAGACCCTTCAGCAGCTTTGCTGCCTTTCTTTGGACATTCTTGAGCACCTTAATGTCCTCCTTGTGGTGAGGGGCCCAAAACTGGACACAGTACTCAAGGCGTGACCTCACCAGTGCTGAGTACAGGGGAAAACTCACTTCCCTACTCCTGCTGGCCACACTGTTTCTGATACGAGCTAGGTTGCTGTAGTCCTTTTTGGCCACCTGGGCACTCTGCTGGCTCATATCCAGCCGTCTGTCTCCCAACACCTCCAGGTCCTTTTCTGCTGGGCAGCTTTCCAGCCACTCTTCTCCAAGCCTGCAGTGTTGCAGGGGGTTGCACTTGGGGTGACCCAAGTGCAGCACCTGGCACTTGGCCTTGTTGAACCTCACAGCATCGGCCTCGGCCCATCGATCCAGCCTGTCCAGGTCCCTCTGTAGAGTCAACTGGATTTAACGCCACGCACCACCACTCTCTGGACCCGGCCATCCTGCCAGTTTTTTATCCAGTGAAGAGTACACTCATCCAAGCCATGAACAGCCACTTTCTCCAGGAGAACGCTGTGGAAATGGTGACAAAGGCTTTACCTGAAGTCTAGGTAGATGAAGAGAAGGTGGCTATTCTGATTGCTTTACCCCCATCTTGATGGTCCAACACTGCCTATTTTTGTTATTTGAAGTATTTTACAGTAGAATTTAGGGAACCTTACCAGGTAGGCTTTTCAGATTGAGATAGTATCGAGGTAACTAATCCGCAAGTCTTTCAAACTTTGTTGTATTTTAAGACAATGTGGTGGGTCAAATAGACAAACTGAATATGATGTGAAATTGCAAATTTATAAGGATTTCTGCGTGTTTGTATTTTACTGACACCTTCCTTCTAGTATTTGTCTGGTACTTGTATGAATATTATCAGCCTGTAGTGTTTTGTAAGCAGGGTAGATTTTACTATGTTTTCAGTGCATTTCCACTATCAACATTATAAGCACTGCCAACTTTCCAGAAGTGCTGTCAAGTACCATATTTTGTAATTACTGCAATAATGAGTGCTGTAATTGCACATACTCTATAGATGTGCTTTTCTATCTTGTGTAGACACAAAATTTATCTTTTCTGCAAGTTAAGATGGAATTTGGAGCACATCCGAGTGAAGGTCAGAAATTTTTTTTTTTTGTTCTTTCACACAAACTGGGTTTTTTTAAAGCGCCAGGTGTATGTATCACATCTGAATACAGAGCTGTACTTAGGACATACTGGTGTGTTTGGACCCGTTAAAGGATGAAGGGTTTTTTTACAGTCCAGTAATATTAAAGTCAGTTAATCAAATATTTTTTTTGCAAGAAACTGAATCTCAAATTTCAACTTCATAGTTCTGTATTTAGTAGCATCTTTATCAATCTTCATGTTGTTTTAGTTGTTTTTTGTAATGCCAAGATCTCTGGCTGGTTTAACACTGAAACTGACTGAATCTGCAACCACACATCTTCTGATTTATAGCCTGCTTATGCAGCTCACTCTTGGGAATACACTAAGCAGAAAATTTCTGATAAAATATTTTTATTTCTGTATCTCAAAGCTGCTAATTTCACCTGTATTTTTTGAAATACATGATTTGGCAAACACATTTAATCATCATATCTGATAAAATGTTTGAATTTGTAGGTTTTTAAAGGTTGTTTCCAGAAGTAATATTAATGAGATATTTCTAAGGAAATTTTCATTTTACTAAAAGTAAGTTAGAAGTGGTACTCGAAGTGGAATTACTGAATGTTGGTTTTTAGGCTTAGCGATATGCGGAAAGCTTGAGTCCTGTTAATACGCTCTTTATGTTGTTGTTTTGGGGATATTACTGGGAGACAGAGCAGACTGAGGTGAAAGAGAGCATGATGCACTTTCCCCGCCATGCCATAGCTAGGTAAATCCACAGAATACCTTCTAAATTGATCTTGCACCCATCTTTCAAGACTGGCTACAACTGATCCTTAAAATGTAGATGCATATTCCCTTGCTCCACGGGAATTCCTATATGATGTAAAATTGATACACTAACTTTATGGTATTTTATGTTATTTTTTTTCTTTTTCCTAAACTATTTTATTCCATAATGTAGAGGAAATGAACAGATCATTGAGTCACTGCAACAATTTCTTTTTTTTTCCTGAATCCGAAACAGAAGTCGCCTCGTGGAAAGCTTAAGTCCCCATCACCATTGCTTCTTCAAAAGTGTCATGACTGAATGTATTAAATTGTATTGGTAGCCTTGTTATCTGCAGTGAATGATCCAGAGCAATTGGTTTATTTTCTGTGGACCACCAAATACCATTTAACTTGTAATCAGTTTCTTGCTTTTTAGGATTGTGTAGCAGAAGCACGTGGCCTTTGTAATTGAATTGAGTTTGTATGCTATTTGATGTATATGCAGTCTGTATTGAGGGAGGAATTTGTATTACATTAGTAATCTTTGAAACTTCGTCATCTTCTAACTGAAGTCTAATGCCCTTATGTGTAGACTGAGAGCTGATTTTTTTCAGCTGAAAAGTAAATGAAAGACGTCTTTCTTAAGATAGCAGTTTTTGAAGTGTACACATGATGGCAGCAAATACTTAAATTGAGAAGGCTTGTTCTCAAGTAGGAGCAAGTAGGATATTTAATTTTCTAATATCAACTAGAATTTTCATAGGTTCAATGCTTGTTGAATTATTTATTAAAATACATCAATACTGAGATATCAATACATCAATACATCAATACTGAGATTTGTTAGTGTATTGCTGCAGATTTTGAGAAGGCTTTTTAATTCAGAAACTTCACCGTGTTTCCAGCCAGTTTAGCCACAGCATTTTAATAAGGAGCTTTCTGGTTTCGATTTACATCGGGGTAGTTTGCTACCCCAGTAGCGAAATGCAGCAGCTACCCCAGTAGTTGCAGTGTTTAGCATCGCTATCCTTTGATAGCCTAGCAGGGAAAAGGGCACCTACAATACTGTTGTCCCTCAGGGCGTTGCCCTGGTCATCTGTTTTCCTAGTTGTGCTGAAGTTTGCTTCATTTTTGTTTTTCTCGACTGGAGAAATATATCTGATATCTCTGCAAAGAGATTGTGTGTATTTACACTTCTTTTTTTAGAGTGCCGATCTCTCATTTTGTGATGTTTTTTAGTCAAACTGCTTTTCGCAGTAGCATTTGTAGAGTCAAACCTGCACTGGACTACCAGCCTAAGATAAACACCCTGCACTAGCCTCCACAATATGAAAAAATTAAAACCATATCCTAATCACATTCTAGGATCTTTATAGACTGACAGCATATGACTCTACATTTTTCAACAGATACTGGCATATAAAAAGTCCCTGTTTTCCTGCAGTTAAAAAGTTCTTAGAGTTCTTCAAAGTCTTTTTCTCCTATGCTTGTGATTAAATGGTCCAGCATGATGGGTTTGCTTCCTTTGTTCCTCTTCAGGCGTTTCTCTGGCATATTTATCAGTTTAAATACTTTCATCTTCCTGTACTTCTTCATAGATGTGTATTTTTGACATACTGTATAGTATTTTGTTATTTATTTTTCCCCATTGCAGTCTATCTTTCCAAGTTCTCATCGTGTAATCTAGATCAGGAATGGAAATTTTTGCAGCAGGTGTTTTTGGCTTAGTGAAATACCCTTAGTACATCCATCTGTGATTGTGTCCAGGCTACGTCTAGGACTCTGCACCGAGGTGTGCGCAGCAGCTCCCTGGTTTCCACCTGTAGGCTTCTAATGTCGTGCGGCTGGAAGAGGATTGGAAAGTGCTGTGACCAGGTCCCCAGTGGAGTGATGAGGGCACCAGGGCTGAGTCGCTCCGTGAGCATGGCTTGTGTTTACCAAAGCAGCCTCCCTTAATTTCTAGAAGTCTACCAACTGGATGATTGTTGATGTTTCAGATCAACACTGGGTAATGGTAGCTGGTTAACCAACCAGTTCTTTAGCCACAGATCTGATGTCAGATGTCATAGATTGTGACATACAGGACATAAAAGCACACCTTTGCTTGCTACTGTGGTATCAGGAAGGGAGATAATTATCACAGTAGCTTTCTGTTCTGGTTTCATCTGACTAACATTAGTCATTACAAAGTTCTGATCAACCATGGTACTCCCCAGTAGAGTATGCCCAGAGAAGATGAAGCCTTGGTATGTAGACACAAAACTCTCTTTTAAAAACTTTTATCCCATTTTATTTATTTTATTTTTTAAATAAGGGATCTACTGAGTTTTAAAGTGATTACATTTTTGGAAGCATATAGTAATAGCCCAATGTGCATATCTTTTTTAATGAAAAGAAAAGCTTTATTGTTAATAATGACATATTTTAGATGCTGTTGCAAAGTACATTGCTATTGTATGGTGCTGTTAAAGAGTAGGAAGTTTTCTTTAAAAATAAAAATATGGTATATAAACATTTATTTCTACTTTCATTCCTGGATATGGGTGAAACATTTAAATTGAATCTCTCTTTTTTCTGACCCTTTCAAAACAAATATGGTGTGTGTCAGTCATCCACCATGATATTTTAAGCCAAAAAACTATAGCCTGCCACACTTACAGGAACTGTGGCTTATAAGAATATCACCGTATGGAAAGTGTAGGTCATCTTTAGGCTGTGGTACAAGCAGGATAAGGTCTAGGATAAAGGGTATTCTGGTTTATGTTGGAATGACTTGTACTGTGTATGTACTTTGTGTACAGTAGTTTAAATTTGATTTGATGCTTAGAATTAGTTTTCAGGTGTGCAGCAAATCATGATATTCAGTTGTTTTCTCAGCCTCTTGAATTTTTAAGTTAGTTAATTGTTCATAGTGAAGCATACTAGCAAGCTTTTTAACATCTATTACAGTGAGTCATTGTAAGAATTTATTGAAGAGATCCATGGTGTGAAGAGTTTTAATTAAATAACAAACATATATTGTGTTCTTAGTGGTTTACAAAGATGAGATCTTGTATAGCTGTGGGCTTTTTTCACTGCTGATTGACTAGTGAAAAGACATTTCATAGGCAGCGCTAGCGATGTTGTTCTGGTTCATGCACAATTCAGCACCATCACTGTAACTGAAAGGAGTTACATTGTTAGGAAAAACATCACCATTCAATCAGTCAAGAAGCACGTGAAAGTGGCTTTGTGAATAATGTGAACTCTGATTTTCATTTTTTTTTTTTAATGTATTTTATTGGTGAGTCTCATTTTTGTGGGGTGCCTGTCTGCCAGCAGGTGCCACTCCTCAGCAGCAGACTGGTTTCCCAAGCTTGCCCAGTTAGAGGAAAATAGTTACAGCAGACCTTTGTTTTTGTTGCTGTGGATGGCAGTTTGCCTGGGATTGTCTTTGTTTTCCTTGATGAGAATAACCTATGCTATAAACAATTAAATATTCATATTTTACAAAGGAGCTATTTAAAGTTTTGTTTGCTGCCTATGCATTAAATCCCAGGGCTGGAAAAATGGCAGCACATAGAGTAAGATGGCTTTGTTCTTCAAAGTTTTGTGTAGAACAGTATTTGAATTGAATAGAGCATGACCCAGAAATCTTTTAGAACTTGGGAAGCTTCATTATGGAAGGATTTTGGGTGGTAGAAAAGTGTCTGTATTGGGATTAGTGAGAAATTGTAATGAGGAGGATGACTTGGAAGCCCAAGTCTCAATGGCTTCCAATAGGACAAGTTCTTGTAAAATTGTTAGACATGTTGAAAAACAGCTGGCTACGTTCCAAGTGCATCAGCCAAGAAAGATCTGGGAAGCCATGCAGTGAAAGTAGACAAGGGAATACTGGGACAAGAATGTTCTGTTGTTTGTAAGTTTTATTGTGTGATTAGGTGTCCTGGGACATGAGTAATGACCTATTGCTATCTCCAAACTTTAAACAACCATCTTTTAAGTAACTGATGTTTTGGATGTGAGTGAGGCCTGTCTTGGCCACTGTAGACATCTGCAGGAGAAGAGTATTTTGATAATTGGTAAATATGGTTAGACCAGCGGACCCTGGACTGAGGTGGTGGATGCTGTCTTTCCAGTCCTAACACCTTCCATCTGTATGGATCCAGTCAGCCAGTAATGGAAGGCTTCCTGGTACGACTAACAAGTTGTTGATTCTAAACACACATTGGTTTTATGTTCCTGGTGAGAGAAGATCTGTTAACTATATGTAGATATATTCCCCCCCACTTTAAAAAAAATGTGGACACTTTCTTGTTGCTAGTGGGAAACCTGTGATTACGATTATGGATATGCCATTTGAACCTGGAGAATTAACTGTGAAAAAAGACATCTGTGCCAGTATCATTGCATTCCTGTACGTTTCCTGGGAAAGGGCTCCTCTTCATTGTAGTTCTGGGTTCTATAGCTTGGGTTTTGCTAGCCCAAGAACCTGCAGGGTCGGAGCAGACCATGTGTCAATTTAGATATGACCCTTGCCCGTTGGCTGCTGTCTGGTCCTTGCTCCTGGTTTTACAGCATTGATAGCTCTTGATTTTCTGGAAAGGCCGTAATTGTAGGATGAAAATGTTTTGTTCTGCTTTGTTTTTTAAAGCTTAACTTTCTGTGTCTGAAATGTTTCAGAACTAGAATGTTTTAATTGTAAGCATATGTTTTTCTAGTGGTAAAGATTAATTTCTGTGGTCATTTATATTCAACTTATTCTGAATGGGAAAATATAAAAGAATGCTTAAAAATATTTTAGTCCACTGGAGAATAGCAAAGCAATTAAAATGGAAAGATTGAGGTGGAATGTCAGCAAAGTCAGGTTCTTTCCTGAGTATATATTGTCTGATTTCAGATAAATAGCTATTAAGCTGTTTTGTAAGAAATGGGGAAACATGGAAATAGTATTTCTGAACTATTCTGAGTGATGTGTTCATCGAGCAATAGAGGTTTGCTGGGTATTGAAGCTCACATCCTAAAATATGATTTAACTAATGAATTGGACAGAAGAGGAATGTCACTATTGACTTTTTGAAGTTAGACAAACTCGTGATCATAGAGTGATATGTTGTGTCTAGTTTGAGGACGTATCTGACAGTTTTTTATCAGCATTTGTTTAATAATTACTTTACCAATAACCTGTTTTTGTAAAGGGTAGTATGGCATTTTTCGGAGCTCTGGACCTTGCCTTTATATTGATCAGCTCTTCCTAGGAAATTTTATCCTCTGCATTTTGTTTCAGTCGCATCATTTTCAGGAAAAAGATTTTCTGACTTCATTTGACATTACAAGAAACTTGCATCTCTTAAGGACATTTTCTGTAGCATTGACTGGTTTTAGCTACATGGTGTTAACACGTGTTTCACGAACTGAACTTCCTAGACATTAATTACTTCTAGCACTTTAAGTTTCTTGCATATATGGTGTATTTCAGGGCTTTAGCACTATCCACCTCATTGAATATTTAATGGTTTTGACTGCATGTTGAAATCATAAAATGATTTCAGTTGGTTCTTCTGAAATTGCTGGTGTGCTGGACAGTCTTCTCAATGGACAGTAGCAGTGTTGGGCTGCCTCCTTGTAGGCATGTGGCTGAGTCATGGCCACCTAATTGGTAGCATCAATCACAAAAAATTGGAAAAGTTTCCCCTTTTTTCTGGAGTTCATGGTGGCAGAATTGTCTATCATTGGTAACACTGATAAGTCCTTTAGGTTGGAAGGTGGCTATTTCAGTGGTGATGCCAGTAGAGGGGCAGTGAGTGAAATTTGAAGAAGCAAAATGAAGTGTAATAAGATGTTGGCTGGCTAGATTATGGAATAGTTCCCGAAGGAAACCAAGATCTGTCTGAAGAGCTTTTAGATGAGTTAGAAGGAAAACAATCTTGAAATTGCTGTACTTTTAGTACAAAGTGTGTTGGACAAAATAATCATCATTCCAACACGCTGCAGTTTGAAAGATTATTGGCTAAAACAGAGGAGAAGTCCGGAGGAGGCCTGTTAAATGTTTTATAGTTTTCTTGCTGTTTTGTTTTGACTTTGCTAAATTGATGTACATCAAACTTTCAAACTCTGTTATTGAAAGTGTGCTTGATTTTGCAGTGACTGCCCTTTTTGAAGACCACTGGGTTCTTTTTGTAACATACTCTATGGAGAACAAACTTGAGGAATTTTATTGCTGTGTGGTCATTGATACTTGAAAGTTATTTCTTCTGTTAATGAAATAAACTCGTACATCAGCATATGAGGAATACGAAGTATGGAACTAATTTTTTTGGTTTTTTTTTACTAAGTGGAATTGAAAATTTGCAAATAGAAGACAAATTTCTATCTTGCTTAAGGAAGTAATATACTTTTTTTTGTTGTATTCAATACAGTTTTAGGCACTAATTTTTATCTAAACTACTCATAAATATTGCTTGTGGATAGGACAGGAAAGCAGATGCGTAAGGAAAGACAGGGAAAGTAGAAAAAAAAAATAGTGGATTTTTTAACTGGAAGTAATTTGAGGCATTGCTGTACAGTAGTAAGGAGGAAAATAGTAAGGATAAACAAATCCATCAATCTCCTGCTATTGCTTACCACACTAGTAAGTGCAGCTGTGCTAGGTCACTGTCTGGGCCTGGGAGTTGTTTGGAAGAAAGCTAGTTATCCATAATCACAATTTGTGCTGGGGACCCCGTGGCACCAGGCTCCCAGGGTGAGTGTTAGAGGTCTGGTACCTTCTCAAAGCTTTCCCTGGCACTGCTGTAAGTTGTTACTGCAGAAAGAGCTCTGATTCCCCTGCTGTCAAGGGCAAGCGCTGCTTTTTTCTTTTTTCTGGATTGTTTCTCTCTTGCATTATCAGGTTCTCATCAATTGTAGATTTATCTAACTTTCTCCAAATCAAGAGCTGTCATCTCTGGAACCTGTGTGCAGATCTAAGAAACAAGTTCTGAACTCTCTAGTGCTGTTCTGTTGCTAGTCTGGTAGAATAAGAGGAGACTCTCTAGGCCTTTATGAATTTGCATGTCAAAGCTGGGCACGATGTCTGTACAGCAGGCATTGTGAA